>NW_010270337.1:0-1703 GCF_000690775.1 Eurypyga helias
TGCTGACCCCCAGCTGCACCCTACCTCCAGCAGCTGGGGAGTGGGGACATTGTGGGGGGTGAGGGCTGGTGGGGCCAGAGATTCAGCTGGGCGGGATCCCAGAGGAGCCCCATGGTTGTCCATGGGGCGCTTCTGGGGAAGCCATGGGTGGGATTGTCCTTCCCCAGACCCACGCAGCTCTCCCAGCCAGGGTGGGGGTGCATCTGGCAGCACTGGGGCTGCGGTGGGAAGAGTTTGGAGGGTTTGGCTGCAGACCCACCACTGCAGCAGCGAGCGCCTGCAGAGCAAGCCCCTGCAGAGCAAGCCCAGCCCCGAGGGGAGAAGGTTTGCTTTCCTTTGCCCTTGGCATCGCAGCTTCCCAACCCAAGGCAGGAGCATGGGATAGACACGGGGCACACTAGGCGGTGCCTTCCTGGCTGAGCATCCATCCTCTGTGGTGGGAGTGAGGCTGCCTGTCCTACCTGTGGTGGTGCCACACCAGCAGCCTTGATCCTGCAGTCTCCAGCTGAGCACCAATGGCTGTGAACCCCGGAACATTTGGGTTTTTCCAACTATTTTTAGGAATTAACAAGCCACAGTCAATAGTTGCGGGGCAGGGGGGTGCGGGAGGAATATCCTCTTGCTGATTTACAGCTTCATCGCAGCTCCAGGTTTGCACGGTGAGCACTGGCACGGCCAGGAGATCGGCACGAGGGAACCCCCAGCACGGGGGGAGGTGCAAAAGATGTGTTTGGGGGTAGGAGCAGCTTTTAAAAGCCTCTACCCATAGGTCAAAGTCAAAATGTTTGGACACACACCCAACCCCTTTCCAATCAGACCTGGGTATTTTACTTGGTGTCAGTAAAATGGTTTATTCCCACTTTCTACAAGTCAAGCCCTTAATTGCTGTATAAAATACTGCTTTCCCGTAGGAAAAGAATTCAGTGAATAACTTGGTTTACAGGGAAATTGGTCAGTAAAGTGGTCAAGTCTGTATTTCTATGCTTTTATGAATCTGACATCAGGGTTTTTAGAAAAGTTTTCTGTTGTTACCATTTATAGGTGGAGTGTAAAGGTTAAAAATCAGGTTTATTCCTGCTTTTTAGACCTTTCTGTTGTGATCAGTGTGATTTTACTCGGCTGGAAAAAGATTCCTGCCTCATTGACGAGCAGAAGACTCCTGCTAAAAGCCTGCTGGCAGCCCGGTCTGCCCAGAGCGAAACGATCCGACAGCAACCGCAGAGCTTTGGGAGCCGCCGGAAAGGATAAAAACGTAGGGGGTTAAACGAAGGCAATAGGATAAACCACCCTGCGGGGGAAGAGAAAAATGTGCCCGTGGAGGTGGCTGTGCTGTGGGTAAGCAGTACCAAGCCGTGGGAGTGGTCCCTGCGCCCCCCAGCTCGGGGTGCCGGAGCTTGGGGAGGGGGGATGCGTGCGGCAGCTGCCGCAGCGAGGTCCAGGCATTCCGCCCTTGTGAGCATATCCCTGCTCTGCTCCAAATGTTTCAGGATATTGCCAATCATCAATTCAGAAAGCCCGGGGTGGCAGTACGCATCCCGCTGTGATTTGCTGTCCGAGAAGCCGCGACAGCTCCCGTCACTGTTTTTCCTTAAATATAAAGGTTTGGCTTCAACCCGAGTTCACTCTTGCCTTCGAGCACGAAGCGCTCGGGAAAGAACAAGCACGAGCATCCCTCGCAGGGCATCCCTGGGCTGACCAGGCCC
>NW_010270337.1:1732-6526 GCF_000690775.1 Eurypyga helias
GCAGGTGCAGCACGCGAACGGCTGGGGCAGGCGGCTCTGCACAGGAGAAAACAAGATGTGTGGGGTTTTTTTTCAGATGCGAAGTCTGCAGCGTCAGGAATGTGTGTGAGCACGGCGGAGGAATGGTCGCTGAGCCCCCTCAGTGGTCTTGGGTGTGTGATTTTTGGAACGAGCTGGGAGTGGGTGACTGGCGGTGGGGCGGTGGGCGCAGCACTGGGTGTAGCCGGCAGGCACTACACACGCTTCTGAACCGCACGTTAATACACCATTTTTCAAAAACTTCACCCCGACCGAAACCCTCCCACGTGCGAGGGCTGAGGTGTTGCTCCGCTCACAGTACCAGGTACCTCCGTTGGCGAGGCAGCGGGGTGGGAGCCAAACGAGGTGTTGCAGATTCCTGTAATCGCTAAAAAAGCGACCCAAAAAGCCGCCTTATCTACCTTCAGCATTTTCCTGCTCACTTCCTTTGATGCAAAAAGAATTTTTGGCAGAGGCTTGCAGCTCATTGTGGTATCCAGCATCTTGCTTTCCTTGCACTTCTTGCCCACCCACCTCATCTGCTCCTCCTCAGCTCGCATCCCGCGTGCTCTGAGCCAGGGCTGGCTTTTGGAGGTGTCTGCGCTGTGCCTCGTACACAGCAGCTCCCAGGGCGAGATGTTCATGAGTTCAGGTCTTGCTTTCCGCACTAAGGGGGAGAGAAAACACTTTATACGTCTGTCTTAGTGAGAGTAATCCTGACTAAGGCATAGCTAACTGTGTGCCGGGTTACGCAGCTGGCTCCAGTGGGAAGCATCCAGGATCCCCGATGCCAAGCTGCACGGAGGACAAACTCCGCGTGGCAGGTAGCAGCCACCCAGCAAAGCTCACCAGCTTGAGTTTGCTAAAGTGGGAGTGCGATGACCACAGCAAACGATGGTGTCCTGATGAGCCAGTGGCTCTCGGCAACAAACTTACCAGATGGAAGAAAAATAACAAGTTCAAGACTTTTCATTTCTGAAGCAAAACGTCGGCCATTCCTCTCAGCAACTTCTCACATAAACTCATCCTTGTGTGCTGGTCAAGTAACGGAATATGGAAAGTTACTCAAAATACGATTCAAGTAGAGCACATATTCATTTATCAACTGTCCAGAGCGAATGCTCATGCCACAGTCTCCCCCTCATACCGAAAAGCATCGATTTGAGTGTGCGCAATGCTAGGCACGGTCCCGCGGCGGGGAGGAACACGAGGTGGTGTGGAAGATGCAGCTAGAGGAGGGTGGGGGTTGCAGTTCTTTACCAGAAAGCACAAGGGGGTTTTCTAATTGCAAAAGGAAGGAGTGCACGCTGCGATAGGTACATCTACCTTGTATTTTGTGTTCTGTTTGCTGCTGGGTTCTTTGCATTTTCTGTGAATGGAAGAGAGAGAGGCTTTATCACATCCCAGCTCCTCAGGTGGGAAGGAGGCAAGTGAAGCCTCAGCATCGCTGTTCTGCTGCGCCCCGGTCCCCACAGGTTACCCAGCAGAAAGTCCAGGAAAGGCAGTGCATTTCATCAACACCCAGGAAGCGCATTCCCAGGGAAGAGGGCTGTGTCCCTCTCCGAAGCGAAAAAGCCGACACCTAGGGCTTACGACAAACCCTGTCTCTGCCCACTGGCCGTGCTGGCAGTGGCACATCACAGAGAGGACAGCCTGACCAGCAGACACGTGGCACGAGGAGCAAAGCCACCCCCACACCAGCGCCAGCACACTGGGCAGTCCCTGTCCCCAGGCAGCATCCATGGGAGACCGGTGCTTTTGGTGGCGGGGCTGGAACGGGTGAAACCAGCGGGGTTACTGCGCTGCCGTGTGTTGCAGAGTATCACGGCAGAGCTATGTTTTGTCTTAAGTGTCTTCCAAAAGCAATGCTGCGGGAGTTGGAAAGAGATGGGTCATATTTAATAGATGGCTCCTTAGTTCTACACACAGACACCATCTATTGGGGCATTTCCTGGCTACACTTGTGAAGGGTGGGGGGATCCCACCCTGTAGGGGAGCACAGGCTGCCTGGAAACCCCTCACCGAACACCCAGCACTGCGTCTCACACAGCGATTTGCTGTGGGAAACCTGGAGCTACGCAGGAGACACGAGGGTTGGTTCCCTTCCTGCCCACAGCGGGGGAAATACAAAGATGGCACCAATCATCACTTGTTACATGCCAGCCTCTCACCGCACCAGGTTGATCTACCCGCAGCTTGATTCACTCACCGGCACAGGCCCGCCTCTCCTACCCGGGATGAGGATTTCCACCTTCCGAGAGTGTCAGTTCATCGGTACCAGAGCAGAAAAGCCTGTTCACACACTCAACTGTATCCTCAACAGGCAACAGCCCTTAGCACTTGCTCACACAGTCCCTCCTGCGCACTCAACTGTATCCTCAACAGCCCTTGGCACTTGCTCACACAGTCCCTCCTGCAGCTTCCCCTGGGATGACAATCCTCCCTGCTGCTTTTTAGGTGCTTTTCTAGCCCCACCTTCATCACCTTCATGCCTGCAGCTGAGCACTGGCACCTCTGCAGAGCTAGGAAGCAATTCCCTCATCAAAATAGCTACTGAACTACAGCTGCTTGTGAAATTCAGTAAATTACAAGTCCTTATACATTAAAAATAAAACGGAAAAAGCCACTGTAATGCCTCATTTTCTTATAAAGGTGCTGGCATACAGCTGAGATCTGATCGTGCAACCTGGATGGGAGTTACAGGCAGTCAGACACGGCAGAACAGTCCTTTAATGAATCGTAACGAGCTCCCCTGCTGTGTCGGATCCTCACCGCTGGGTTAGTGCATGCTCCACGGGATTTTCAGCCTGTAACAGACAGCAGAACACCACCACCATTTGATCAATCGGGATATACAATTACCATTAACGATCCTCGTTTGTCTCAGTTTTCAGAACCAGGGCTTGCCCCCCAGGTGAGCTGCGGAACACCACCACCATTTGATCAGTCGGGATATACAATTACTATTAACGATCCTCGTTTGTCGCAGTTTTCAGAAACAGGGCTTGCCCCCCAGGTGAGCTGCCAGCTCCGTTCCCATAAAGACATTCCCCACATCTCCCAGCTCTGGAGCTCCTGACATTCTGACCCGTGTGGAGTGAAAGCAAGACCAAACACTCCAAACCAGAATGGCACACCGGCGGTACCCGGCCCGGCAGCACCAGTGACCACGGAGGCGAGAATTACCCAAACATACAGAAATGCCAGGTGTCAGAGGGTGAGACAGTATCGCAAAGCCTGTAAGTGCTCAGTATTATTTTTCCGGCACACAATTGCGATTCATAAATTGTGGAACTGTCATGAGTTTCAAATGCCCCATAAACGTTCAGATACAGGATTTTCTCTGTGCTTTCATAATGCTTTAACAATCCATGCTCAGGTTGTGTAAAGCTGGCGTTTACCTCGCAAAGATGCGACTAAAACCCCATGTTTTAATCAAAATCACTGAATAAAAAGTACCAATTGCACTTTGAACTTTTTTTCGAGCGACGGTTTGCTTGCCCGCAGAGCGCGTACGGCGCTGTAACGGCTGCAGCCAGACCCATCCCGGCGAGGACGAGGGAGCGGATAACCTTCTCCCAGAACCGTTGTCACGGAGAGGAACAAACGCTTTTGGACAAGGAATCCCTCTGGGGTGATGAACCTCTTCTGAGGAGCGCCCCTGAGAAGGAAGTGCAAAACAGACCCCGCCTCTTCCCCAGCAGCTGAAATGCGGGACCGTTGAGTAAGTATCGGCCTTTCCCATCCGACTCCGTGGAGGATCGCTAGAAGGCAGAGCTGGCTCCTGCAGGGTTGCTCCTGACATCAGCGGAGCGTCTTCCCAGTCGCCTTCTGTCACCACCCCACGTGCCCGTGGACGTGCAGTTCCAGCCCCTACCCCCAACAGCCCAGCGATTCCCCCGCTCCAGCGAGGGTTTGGGTGATAAACCCCTTCTTGTGACCGACTCGACCTCTCCTCCCCTTCCCAAATCGCAGCATCTGCGTAAGCGTCTTAGCCAAGACAGGAACACGTTGCAGGATAGACTAACCGAAGGGTTTAGCCCTAAAAGACAGCAAACATCCATCCTCCTCCTTTTCCTGTGGAAATAGCTATTTTGAAGCCACTTCTCTAGAGCAATCTCTAGGGGCCATGAATTTATTTTAAAACACATGGTGAAGTAGGAACTATTAGGAGGGTTGACAAACCCACTATTTTTGAAGATCAGACCTCCAGGTCAAGCAGAACTAATAAAAACTTGAGCAGATTTAATAATTCTCAAGTGGGTTTATATTCTTCTGCATCGCTTTTGTGTTTCCTCTGCATCGTGTTGCAGCGAGTCATCCCGGGGACAGCAGAGGTTCTGGAAAAGGCAAATACACCTTATTTAGGCCATCGAGAAATACAATCAGTCTTTGTAGCGCATTTAGATAAAAAAAGCTCTTTGGAACATTAACGCCGCAGAAGTATAGCGCAATCACCGCCGGTGTTCCAATATTTGACGGGGCTCTTGATTTACAACTAGATCTACACGTTGTGCTCCTCTGATCTAAGCGACGTGGTGCGAATTATTCCTGTTTCAGGCCTGCGACTAACTGTGACGGCTGTACCTCAGCACGCCACGGAGGGACAACGATGCGCGGCAGCTCCAGAAACGTGACTCAAACTTCAACGCCACAGAAAAAAAAAATCTTTCCAAACAGGCTGGCCAAACCGCCACGAGGTACCAAGCCCTGAGCAGCGTTACGTCCGAGCCCGGCGCGGCGGAACACAGGCGCGAAGTCCCAGACGCGCGCGAG
>NW_010270338.1:0-1072 GCF_000690775.1 Eurypyga helias
CGAGCGCGCTGGCAGGGCGCCCGGCTGCCGCCTCCTCCGTTATCCCTCTCCCGTGGGTCCTCGGGAAGCTTGTGGAGGCCACAGCGAGTCCGGGAGGAGGAGAGTTCCTGCTCTGCAGGATTAGCCCGGCTGTGGGGATTTGTGAGGTGGTGGAAATACGGCCGTAGAGAGGCGATTTGGGGTGCTGCTGGGGGTCACCGGTGGCAGCACGGGCGCTGGCAAACCATGCCTGTCGCCCTTTTCCTCTGGGATAAAACACTCTGAAAAGAGCATTTCCGCTCTCCCTGGCATCACACGTGCTGGGGCTGCCTGGGAGAGCTCCTCCTGGGGTAGCACTGTGCCCAGAAATTACGGGATTGGCGGCAGCCCCCTTCCCACAGCTCCAAAGGGCTCTTTTGGGCAGCTTCCACCGGATCCTTGTTCCTCTACCGGACAGGTTAACCCCACGAACGAGCAGCAGCTCTTGGCGTGTTCCTTCCCTGTAACAAACCTCTTTGAACTCGGTTGGGAAGAAGCCTCGAAATTCCCACTGCTGTCCCCAAAAACGGATGGATGCTGGAGGAGGAACACTGTCGCCCCGTGGGCTGCCAAAGGAGCTGCTGCTTTGGCTTTTTATGGCTTTTTTAAGCTTAAATTGGAGTTGTAGTGATACAGCAAAGGAAAGCTCTTCCCTGATTTTCCTGCCCTGTTAAAGCAGGAAGACTGACGCTTCCTTTTCCCTTCCAGACCGACGGCAGTGGTGCGCAATTATCATCCTCTTCGTCATCTTGCTGGTGGTGCTCATCCTGTTTTTCGTCCTGTGATGGACTGAACTTCCTCAGACGCCCCCTCCCCGGCCTCCTCGCTCTCCCCCGGAGCAGGGGGAAATGAAACTCTCACCGTTTCCGTCCGCCCACAGAGATCCCCGGCAAGAAACCCCACGGCTCGGCTCTGCCGGCGGCTCGGAGGACGAGCTGCCTCCCCCGGTGCGATGCCACCTGGGCCTGGACTCCAGGTCCCGACCTCGTCAGCCGGAGAGGGCGGGGGGACGCTTGACCCCCGCGCTTCCGCCCCGTGCAGGTAGGCGCCGGTT
>NW_010270339.1:0-3324 GCF_000690775.1 Eurypyga helias
TCCACCCCCCCCCAGCCCTTGCTGTACCCACCCCAGGTCGGGGGACCAGGTGGGCCAGGGTGGGGGGACACCTCGGTTCAGCGCAGACGCGACTGCTCCCTTCTGGGGAGCCGGCTCAAGGGAGCACTTCAAAGCCATCCGGCGGGAGCTGAGCCCCACGTGCCCCCCTGGAGACTGTCCTGGGGACGTTCATCGGAAAGTGACCTGAGGGCTGGGGACAAACCACCACCTGGCCTTGCCGCCACCGATGGAGCCACTTGCACCACCACTTCCCATCACCAGCTCTGCCCAACTTGGGCATCCCAGCTATCACCTCGGCAACTCGGGGCTCCCTCCAGCTTGCCGGGAATCCCACCCAATTTCTCCTCTTCTTCCTCCTCCTCTCCCAGCCCCAGAGTCGGTCTGTTCTCCCCCTGCCGCGGTAAGCCAGAGGACGGGGCCATCCCTGCTTCACCCCGCGTCGGGGAGCGAGCCCGGCTCCTGAGCGGGAGGAAATGACTCGGAGCCGTACACAATGAAGATGTTGCCCGGGAGAGCAACTCCTCTTGTCGGGCCCCAGCGACTCTTTATCAGGGAAGCCTCGTTCACTCTGACAAAGCACAGCTAATGTTCTGTTTATTACCTTCGCTGCTGCGTTCCGACTGTCAGGAGATGAAGAAATATCCCCAGAATTAACAGCAACATAACAGAGGGAGAAGAGCCAGGGGAGAGGTTAAGGCAAGAGCCGTTATCTAAGAAATAGGCTCATAAACCCTCTTCATTGAAAACGGCTCATGCTTAGATGGCAGCACCCCTCCTGGTACCCGAGGGGGGAAGCGGCCTCCTCCTCTCTGCGGCAGCCCCTGAGCATGCAGGCTTCTTCCCTGGTCACCTTTGCCTTCTTGGATGCCAATGCTTCGCCTGTGAAAATACGCCTAGCCCCGGGAAGAGCATTCCCAGACAGTGTTAACATTAAGTCCTCGAAGGCTTGAGTGGTCTTTGTGTACCTACAGAGCTTAACACGGCAGACCAGCGTCCCTGAGCCGCAGCTTTGCTCCCTGCAAGACCTGGCTCTCCCCTCACGGCACTCTGCATCTTCCCCAGTGGCTCCCTGCCCCGCGGGGCAGCCGGCCACAGGCCAGCCCGCGCTCGGAGATGTCGTTACGTGAAACGTTACTCACCCCTTCTCCAACAGCCACACAGGCGCCTGCTGGGACTCAAGGGCAGCTCTGAGCCCCCCCTGCAGCTCGTGCTAGCATAGCAGTGATAGTCACATCCGTGTGGCGCTCCCAACACTGGGATCTTAACTGGGATCCTCACACATGCAGCTCTCGCTGTCCCAGTGATGGGGAGACTGAGGCACCTGCACCCTTTAACGCTCTGGAGCTCCTGACCCCTCCAGCTAACTGAATTCATCTGAATCCAAGTGAATTCAGCTCATTCCTTGAGCTGAAGGCTTACAAGGCAGTTGGGAAGCTCTAGGAACACAAGGGTTATTGTGTGGGGAGGTGGCTGGGGTGTCCCTTACTCTTCAATCACTACTGCTCCACATCAACATTGCTGCTGGCGAGAAGCAGCCGTAGCACCTGCTCTGCCGTGTCCCCACGGAGGTGGAAGACCCCAGCGTGGGGCCAGGACCTGGGGTGACCCTCCAAAAACCAGCAGGCCATGAGAGACCAAGCCCGTCTGCTGCAGCGGAATCTCCTCTAGCAGACAGTCGCCGCTGGAGCAGCGATGCTGCCAGCATCCCCTGACACCGCACATCCCTGTGTGGTTGGGCCCACATGGAAGGATGCAGCCGGGAACGGCCGGTCCTGGGATGAAATGCTCTCCGAAGCCACCTCGCCGGGATGGTGAGCTGCGCTGCCAGAACAATGCAATTAGCCACTTAATTCTTAATGTTAATTAACTTTCGCTTGCTCTAGCACCTTTGTCAAGGTATTGCCCTGCTCTCTGGGGTGCTCTTGGGAAAGCAATTATATGCTAGTTACTTTGCAATTAATTACAGCTTTAAGAAGGCCGTGGGAGGGCGGCTCTTCCTGCTGGATCTTGTAAAAGCTTCATTAAAGGCCCAACAAGGAAAAGAACGTTTTTGTAGTTTTGCTCACCTGGCAACCCTGTCCGTCTCCCCTTCGAAGAGGCATCAGGGGGAGGTATTTATACTTGGTTTAGAACAGGAGAAAGACAGACCAAGCCCAGTGGGGTTCCTTCGGTACGGACACCACGCAGCACCTCCGGCTTCCCCCTGGCTGCACAGGCTGCTGGAGCTGACGCTGTCTCCAATGTCAACAGGGAAGGGTGGCTGATACCTCCCTCGTGAAACAGCTTCCTGGTGGAAAGGCTGCAAACGAAGTCAAACTCTCCCCAGTGTCTGCAAACCTGGGACACGTTGACTTGTGGTCCAAACCCGGGAGAACAGTTTGACTGAGATGTCTGAGGTCAAACACCAACCACCGTCGGTCGCCAGTAAAAGCCAGTAAGCCCAAAACTGGCAACTTTAGCACCGATAAGTATTTAATGAAAGATGCTGAGGGTTTGATTTTTTTTAATTAAGCCACTGGAAAAAATAATCCTGTTAGGATTTTCTCAGGGAAAGTGCCATTTTCAAAGCCTGTTCTACTGAAGAGATGCAGTTCAATTATACAACAGCTCCTTTGTTTTTGCATCCTCACCCAGTTTCACAGTGAATTGAGCAACCGCCGCCAGAGAATGCGTTAAATGAATAATTGACAGTGCTGTGTTTTCCGCAGCGGGGAGCGGACCCTGACCTCCTGTACACGGCACAGCCTCGGAGAGAAGCACCGCGATGGAAGGGAAGAGGAGCTGCCCGGTGCCGTAGCGCCATGGGCTGGTGACCCTTGCCTAACGCCATCCACTGGCAGGGTGTCCCGGTGTCATCACATCCTTGACTCCAACTGTGCCACATCAGTCACACAGCGGGCCAATTTGGCCAACAACCTGAGACCCCTTGCCAAGCTGGTCCTCGCTAGCCCTGGCCCGGCCGCCTTCCCCCCACCCCTCGCCGGGGCAGGGGTTGTTGGACCACAGCAGGTGGTTCTGCTCCCCAGCTGGCACGCTGGCTCAGAGCAGGGGGACACGGGGGCTCCCATCAGCTTCTTGCCTGAGTTACCTTGGGCGCTGCTGGCAGCTGGAGTATGTCAGAGATGCTATGATGCCTGGCAGTGACGGGAGGGAAGGAAAGAGGAGAGAACAGATGAGGCGAGGAAGAAGAGTCTCTTTACTGGGGGCTGCCTTTGCCGTTTCTGCATCTCGCAGCTTATCTACCAGGACGCTGAAAAATTTAGCCTTTGTTATGCTAATATGGCTCTTGCTAGCACAAACCCC
>NW_010270339.1:3501-3800 GCF_000690775.1 Eurypyga helias
GTGCGCCCCGGCGTCGCTCAGTCCCTACGGGCAGCGTAGGCTCCTCTCCTGCCCTGATGGCTGGAAGGGGGGACGCTCACCCCATGCATCGTCTGACACGGGGTGGGGTCCATTGGGGCTGTCAACTCCCCAGGCCTGTTCGAGGCTGTAGGGGAATGTGCACAGAAACCCTCCACCCCAACCCACCGCAGAGCACCCGGGTGGGAACGGACTTGTACGCGCAGCTCTGCTCCCCCTCTCCCCCCAGCCCCGGGCTGAGGTGCAGTCTGCTTTCAACGCCCACTACCAGCCTTGTTCAT
>NW_010270339.1:4021-8342 GCF_000690775.1 Eurypyga helias
GGGCTGCCCGGGGAATCCCCGACACCCGCGTGGCGGGGGCAAATGGGAGCCGTCAGTCACCAGGGCCATCACGCTGCCAAGCGGCATCCAATCTGCCATAAAAAGCATTTAAAAAGAAATTTGACATTCCGGTTTATAGCACTACAATTTAACGAAGGGGCAATGAGGGCCAGAGGACCCGTGCTTCCTCACACGCCTGCTCCGACGGAGCTTGTCCTGTCCCCAGCCCCAGGTGACAGCCTCCCACCTTAGGGACCGGTGTCCCCCCGGACTCTGGGCACGAAGTTCCTCTTTGGGCACAAAGGTTATGCCCAGCGTGGGCTCAGCGCCTGCGCACGGCTTCGCAGCAGCGGAGGGATGAGCTGAATGCTCCCAAGGCACCTCCTGAGCCGTCCCACCAACCGAAACCTGCCTCCTGCCCTGGGCCCAGGCACGTCGCATCCTGCAGCAACGCGTTCCGCGAGGCGATTTCCCACTGCCTGCCCCCAGCGAGGCGGAGATGCTGACCCAGCCTTTCCCAGCACCCGGGGCAACCGAACGCCTTGCTCCCCAGCGGGTTCTTCAGTGCCTGACGAAGGGCGAGCACGCCTGCAGCCGGGCCCTCGAACGGCCACTCGCTCCCTCCTCCACCTCCTGCCATGAACTGGGAACGCCGCGATGTGCCGAGCGCTCAGCACGGTGTGGGAGGGGACTGCGGGCAAACAGACGCTGCTCGTTGAAGGGGGAAGCTTTCCCCTCCTCTCCCTCTTGACTCCATCCTCCTCGCCCTGACCAAGGACAGCCCATGTTCTTCAGCTGACCCTGATGCATTACACCGTTTTACAGAGGGGGAGTCCCTAAGTGGCATGTTCCCATAAATAACAGTAAGCCATAAAATCTGGGATTTATGGAATGCCTTCACTGTGCCACTGCCATGTGCTGCGCAGCCGCTGATGGATGAAGCCGTGCGGTGTCCCACAGAACAGGCTCTGCCTGTTACGGGGGAAACTGAGGGACAGGGAAAGGCAGCTGCGCTGTGGCAGATGCACAGCCGGCCGGGGACGGGGCTGGCAGGAGGACCCACATCCCCCGCTGAGCTCCTGTGTTGAGCTGCAACCTCAACTGCCATCAGCGACACGGGGGGCGACACGTTTTACGGGCCAGATCCGCGCCTGCTTCTCTCTGCCTTGTCACCCAGGTCCGGGTGCCCCTGAGCCGCCCCCCAGCTCCCCCCCATGGTGCTGCCCCACCGCAGACCTTCACTCCAGGAGATCCTTCCACGTCTCGTTTCAGCCCTAGCTTTTATTCCAAACCTCCAGCTCTTAATTACTCTTTGTCTATTAATTACTTCTACAAAGCACTTGGGATACATGCATTACGAGTGACACAGCAGCACATAACCCCCCGGCGTTATTACGTGTGACGACAGCCGATCGCCCGCTGACTGATGGCTACGTACCCCAGCGGGAGAGTGACCAGCAGCCAACGGGCACCAACCCCCGCTCCCGAGGATGCAGGTCACGTCAAGGAGTCAGGCAGTTCAATGGAAATCTGGGCACTGTCCAAGAGGACGAAACGGTGTGTTCTCAGCAATTTCAGGACCTGATTCCCAACCCTGGGAACGGGGCTTCCTGCGAAGAGGATCACTGGGCATGCAGGGCACTGCCTCCTCAGCCCACTGGGCATCTCACCCTGGCCCTGGACACTCCACCGGCATCTTTCGGAAACGCAAAAGCTGAGAACACGGCACGGCTGAAGCAGAAGGTGGTCCCTGGGCTGGCGCAGTGG
The DNA here is from genome assembly GCF_000690775.1 of Eurypyga helias. NCBI lineage: Eukaryota > Metazoa > Chordata > Aves > Eurypygiformes > Eurypygidae > Eurypyga > Eurypyga helias. Next base: position 5,789 of record NW_010270339.1, read on the forward strand.
ATGCTGCCAGGCGGGTGAAAGCGACATTTGCAGAAACCAACTCAGTGTGGGATGAGCAGGAGAGAAGAACAAGGGTGGGGGAGCCAGTTCTGTCTGGGACTCACATAACAGATCTGAGCAAGGTGCGCACGCTGCTGTGGCCCCAGTTCCTTCCCGGTCACCGTGCCCCATCCCCCACGAACGCCCACTGGCACCAAGACGGCAGCGAAATGCTTTCCCAAAACTGCCAGCCATGCAGGGGCTCGGAGCTGCAAAGTCCTGGGGGCCGAAACCATCCCTGGTGAGCTCAGGAGCAAAAAAAACTTTCATGCTGAAAACTAGATTTTAGGTAGCTCCAGGGTTAAACAATAATTGAGAGGGATTTATAGGCTTTAGATTCGCCATGTGAAATGGAAACCAAGCACCTCTGTCCTCCAGCAGATCTAATTCACAGTCTTCTCTACCTCAGCTCTCCAGCGATTAAGTGAGTAACTGCACAGGCGAGGGCAGATGTGCTACGGAAGCTGAGGGGCTCAGATGCAAATTTTGCAAGCCCAGTAATTACCTCATGGGGATGAAGACACCACGTTCTTGCCTTGATCATGAGAGATCAAGAGGAGGGGCAAGGAAGGCTCCAAGATTCAAATAAAAAGTTCCATCAGCATGGAAAAAAGCAGTCAAGTGATCATCGTCTTGATGGTAAATCTCATCAGACTTGTGGCTGACACTCCCATTTCCTCCAGCGCTTGTTCAGACCGAAGGACAGATGTCAAGACCGGCCTCTTGAACACCACTGCCAAAGCAAGCGTGAATATTGGGGAGCAATGTTTATGTTCTTGCTATTTAATGGCACAAAACACTAGTCTTTACTATTAGCTGGCTAATGGCATCCCATCATTCCTCGTATCAGTTAAGTGACAGAGCTGACGGCATAATTAAGCCACTAAGAGTCTCATAAATTACAAAACTACCACTGAAGCACCAACCTCACCGAAGGAACCGTCGCAGACGTGATGTACGAGGGGTGTGAGCAGTCTCCATTAAGGGGCTGCACCAGGCCCGTTACGGGGTTTGGGCACGGCGGGAAGGAACGTGTGTCCATCACGCTGCATCGCTGCTGAGACGCGGCTTGCTGCCACCCGGCACGCTCCCACCCGCCCGCTCACAGCCCCGCTCACCGAGGAACGCAGCATCGCAGCACCGGGATGGGCTGGGATCCGGCTTCTGGGTGCTAGAAGGAAGGATAAACCACTGTACCGCTGGAGCGGAACCTGCCAAAGGGGCCCGGGGGCAGGAGAAGTGGCAAAAAGGAGCCTCTTCTCCACCATCTCCCCATCAGAAGGAGGCGGCACTTCGGTGTCTCACACTCCGGGTTACTGAACTGCCCAGTGCTGAGCACAGCAGAGCCCAGAAAGGCTTTGTGGATGCCGGAGCAGCAAGTACAGCTATTGGACATTTGAAATCCACTTGGGCAATATTTTGGATGCCCCAGGCCCGGGACACACAAACATCTCCCTCTGGTTATACAGAAAACAGACAGCTCTCCTTTCCAACTCCTCAGATGGCTCTACCCACCGCACTGCCAGCTCCATGGAGAAGGTGGCCTCGGAAGCAGTAAGGCACAAGCATTTTATTTTCCAGCCCACCACCCTGACCTGCAGTGACACGGCAGATCGTTTTAGCAGAATATCATCCCTTTGAATTTCAATGAGTTTAATTTACAGGCCTAAGGACAGAGGAAGGGAACTATCCGCGGCGCTATCATTTCATCAGAAAAAAAATCACACCGAGAAACCTGCAGCTCAGACGAATGAAGTACATTCAGGCCAACAGTGAGTGATGTGGATTTACCAGGGAATTACAGAGCGAGGGTAACGGAAGTGGCAGGATTTACATTTGGCGCCTGTGTTTATTGCTTTCAGCCGAGCACTGTAAATAACAAAGGGGGTTCTTACTGCCTGAGCTATGAAGTTGTGCTCTTCCCCTTCCTCCCCCTCTTCACACCTTGTGGATTTTGCGACAGGCACAAAGTCACTTGGAGAAGAAGCCAATGGACATGGTTTGCTGGACAGCAGGGGAAAGGTGGGGGTCAGGGAAAGGAGTCACAGAACAAGCGGGGGAGGAATAAACCCCAATTTTTCCAAAGCAGAAGCTGCCACGAGGGGTGTCCTACCGAGCAGTGCCCCTCAGGGACCTGGTTTTCATGTCCTTTCGAAGCTTCCTAGCCAGAGCCTACAAAACAGCTGGGTTTCCAACCGCATGGCCTCAGAGGCTGAGCACCATACGGGACATGACTGTACCCTCAGCGCCCTCAATCCCAGCCTTACAGAGCCCAGCCCCTGATCTGGAGAGGTGCTGAACCAGGACAACGGGCTGGAAACCCTCCAGCAATCCCTTGCCTCGGGCGGTGGGCAAGACTGGCTGCTGTGGCATTTCATGAGTGGCGGCAGCCCCCCCAGGATGTCCCAGCTGTGTCCCCTCCAAACACCTTGTGCCCCCCAGCCCACTCGCTGGTGGGGTGGGGGGCAGAAAAGGCCTTGACGCTGTGCAAGCACTGCTCAGCAACAGCCCACAC
>NW_010270339.1:8406-8753 GCF_000690775.1 Eurypyga helias
CCTTCCCAGCTACACCAGCACATGCTGGCAAGTCAACACAACCTCAGCTTCTCTGTCTAATGAGTCAACTACACAATTACAGCTGTCTCAGCGCGACGCTGGGAAGTCCCAGGTATGTGAAGTGTCCCCAGCCAGCGGAAGGTCTCTGCCAAAGGATGCACTTGGCTGGAGGCTGAGGGATGCAAGCAGGAGGGAAGGAGGAGGAAGCAGGTTGAATTTTGGCTGCCTCTGCCTCAGGAACTGCTCTGTGGCACTGATCCATTTCCTCTGTGCCCAGGGAATGTTGGATAAGGACAGACACACCTCTCCGTGCCAAAGCCATGCATCTGGGCTCCCTCTGCAGCTAA
>NW_010270339.1:8784-12709 GCF_000690775.1 Eurypyga helias
GGAGAGGGCGACAAAGCCCCTGGAGAAGGTGCTTCTGCCTCTCCCCGGCCTGTGGAAGAAGCCCAGGAGGCTGCCTTGGATTTGAGATTTGGATGATTAAAGACAAAGCACATCCAGCTAAGCCCTTCCATACAGCAGCCTCGTGTGATTTTAAGAAGGGGTCTGTGTGTCCCACAGCCCCTGCCCTCCCCCCTCCCCACCACACTGTGTGGCACTGGGACAGCCACGCAGAAATCCTGCTGCAGGAAAAGGCTAAATAACCAAAATACAGACTGAGGCAGTCAGGAGCTTTTCCTGTGCCATGGGACACCTCTAAAGGGATCACTTCCCTCCCATCGCAGCCGGGTACAAGCCCCAGTCTGGGGAAGCTCAAGCTCTACCCCCCTAGGCAGGAGCTGCCACCCCATCCTGCGTGCGCAGGGAAAGGCAGGTGCTCGTGGCTGTGTCGCCAAGAGCACGGTCACGCTGCAGCCCCCTGCGCACCCCCACGATACCACCAGCACTCTGCAGCTCGCCACTGCTCTTTCTGAGGAAAGAACTCTCGAATACGCACGTGATGTGATTTATTTGCCTTTTTTACAAACACCGACCCCCCTCCTCCTCCCTCCCTCGCTCCTTCCCTGAGATAATATTGACACCAATATCCATAAAGGAGAACATTAAACCAGCCTTTGCCATTACATCCCAATTTCACCACTTCCCTGTGCTGCACAACACACCCGCCTGTCTCTCTCCCTCTGCAGCGCGCTCCTTCATTCCCTTCTTGAGGGTCCCTCCGCTCCATCACATTCCCCCTCCTTGCACCCTGAGCCGCAGATTACTTTTCATAAGGTGCAATTTCACCCAGATCTCATCCCTTACCCTCTCAATGCGTTTCCTGTACTTGTTGCATCTACAGTTTCTCTTGTGCTCTGTTCTGCTGATGACACAGCCAGGGGAGGTGCTGCGGAAAGCAAGCTGCCGGAGCGCGCTATCCAAAACTCTTATTCCAGGCTCGACAGGCATTCCCTGTGCCATCCGTCTGCCTGGCAGAATTCAACCCAGCATGTGCATGGCACAGAAAGGACCCCAGAATGCAGACTCATTAACATCCGTGTGACCGTGGCCAGGAAGCACGGCAACCGGAAGAGGGGGAAGGAAACGCAGGGTTCTGGGTTTTCAAGCCAACCTCAAGACGTGTGAGTTGGGTGAGGATGCTGTAACGCTCCACGAGAGATGGAGTTCACTGTGGACACCCTCTTGGGATACACTACCGCCTCCCCCTGCCCTCAGCAGCCAGCAGTGGCATAGCAATGGCAATGCATCACTGGAGAAGGGGCTCTGCTTGGGAGCCCCTGGCCCACAGAGGACATGTGGAACCGGCTGCCTCCAAATTACAGGTCTTGCCCAGCACCACGTCAGTCAGAAGTTGTTCCAGTCTGCCAGAATTATAGCAGTTGAGGGCTGGAGAGCTCCCATTTTCCATGCGGTCTGGGAGAAAAGTGAAAGCAACTTTTCTGGGGAGGATGATAATGTTCGCGAAATGAGCTATTTTCTAGAAAAAACCTACCAGAAGTTTCAGATGAACCATCCTCATGAATTAGGAACTGCAGAGGAGCCCCTTCTGCACTGGGAGAGTCCCATCCCCGACTGACACAGCTCTCCAAGGGCAAAACACAGGAGTGAAAAGGCATCTGCGACAGCATGAGGGGGCCCTTTGGTAGGAGCCAGCGGCAGGACCAGGGAACACACTCCTCTTCCCTACATGTGTGAATCCCTCAAACACCATCCTGATGGACTGGAATTATTCAGACCTCCTGAGGCTTCGGGGGGACCTGCTGTCGAGCTCCTGTTCCCAGAGCATGTGCAGCGCTGGTTCCCCTGCACCATCACCGCTGGCCCCACTGCTGGTGGCAGTGGCCAGGAGCTGAGACACCAAGCTGAGAGGGGAACGCAACAGCATGGCCTGGACTCAGATGGGAGGTATTTGCCTTAAGAGGCTTAAAGTGCAAGTTTGGGGTCTGGCTTGAACTCACGCCAACGGTTAAAAAAAGCAAACCCTGTAATTACAGGCAATATTTTTACTCCACAGAAGATTAACAGGTCAGGAGAAGAATTTAAGTCTCCTTCTTTCCTGAATTCCAATTTAATAGGAAATAATCCTGCCCCTGAATGCAAAGAAAATATATTACCCTGGAGAATTCTGGTGAAGTTCAAAGGAGGTCAGACAACAAAAAGGTCAAAAATGAAACAGCTGGCATCCTCTGGTGGTGTACAGAACATAAGAGCAAGCTGCCTTCCCTTCCCACCCCCTTCCTTTGAGCCCCACAGGTACACCCCTTCTGGTTTGCCCTGCGGCTGAGAGGAGAGCCTGGAGTTGCAAAGATCCCTGCCCCGCAGCGATGCTCGGGCAAGCACACCCTCCTTAATGTGCCTGGAGGGAGGACTTTAAGACAGAGACCCTGCATTAAAAATATGCAAATGTTCCCAGTAACTACACAGGCCCATGAGGGACTCGGAGGAATCTCCTTTGCCATTTTTATGCACCGAGGTGGTTCACGGTTCCTCCTGTTTGACACCGTAACTGGGAGCGTGGCAGATACACTGTTTGGGAATAACTACAGCAACGATGATCAGTTTATTGGGTTTAACTGTGTTCTAAAAAAAGGCGATGGGGCAGCGACACACCAAGGAGGAAAGATGCTCTGAGTGTGCAAGGTTTTACACCCTCCTGCTTGCACACGCAGGGCAGGATGTACATGGGGGGTACATGCTGATGGGCTGGTTGAGTGGGGATGGACCTACATGGAGCTTGTTCCCAAACACGCCGCAGGATCCAAGCTGCCCTGGACAGCCGCACCAGGCGGTACCTCGAAAAGTAACTGCTCATCCTGAAGTTCTCCCCTTCGGAGTGCAGCAGGACAGGGGCACGGGGAGAGGCAGAACCACTGAAGTTACGTTTCTCTGGCTTTGCTCCCTGAAGCCGCTGTGCTATGCAGCCCCAAGGCAGCTGAACAGCGAGATGGGCTCTGCGGGCTTATCCCAGAGAAAACGCATCTCAAGTGTTGTATCTTCCCAACCTTCCCAAATCCCGGCCTAACACTAAGCTCCAGAGAGCTTGCTTTTTCACGTTCCCCTGACTTTGTCCCCCTCCCTTCGGCTGCTGCAGCCCTGCCGGGACTCGGCAGTGACGGCCAGAAGCCAGGGCAGGGATTTCTCCACGCGGCAGCGCGTCCGTACCCAGTGGCGTTTGACGGTACCAGATCCAGATGAGGAGGGGCTGGGGCGTGCACCTCTGGGGGTTGCTCATGCTGTACTGAAAGGGTTTTGCCAGGGTCATGCAAAGAAACTGTAAGAGGACTGGAGTTTAGGCACCTCCAATCACAGCTCCTGAGACCTCATGGAAGGCAGCGAATTGCCCTGCTTCCTCCTCTTGCGCGCAGCCCATCTGCTGTGCAAGAAGTACCACATCCTAATCAGAGGAGCATTTAGAGACATCCTGCACCCTTTCCTGTCCTCTTCCCTCCCCAGAAGCACAGCTCAGCCAGGGGGCACTGGGATTAGGCCAAGGAGGACCCGGAATGGGGCAACCTGAAATCTCCTCCTGTCTGAAGCCCAGCCATTCCGAAATGCAGCCTGCTTCCCCTCCGGGAGCAGGAGTCCTTGCCGAGGCAGGCTGACCGCCCCCCCCGGGAGTGGGAGTCCTTGCCGAGGCAGGCTGACCCTGGCTATCAGGGGGAGCAATGGATGCACAACGTCACGACAAATTCTGGGAGGAGCAGGCTCCCATGGGGATGGTGGAAGCAGAGGATGATGTCGGCATCTGCAGCTGGTCTGCTCTGGGGAGATCCCGAGCTTTGGTCCAGCATGACTCTTGGAAGAGGAGGGGAAGCTTCCCATCACGTACCCAGTGGCCAGCACCTCCCAGGACCCTGCGGCTTTCAGC
>NW_010270339.1:12738-17565 GCF_000690775.1 Eurypyga helias
GGGAGCCCTCAAGATCAAGGCTCCCTTGGCTTTGGGAAGTGCCTTTTCTCAACAGAGCAGCCCTAGTTCCCCTTCCAGAAAAAACCTTCTGTTTCCAACGGCTCTCATCCAGCTGTTGGCCATGCAAGTGCCCTACGCACCAGGTTCTGCCTCTCCCTGGGTCTAATGGATCGCTGCAATGTCTGCAACCCCCACCACCTCTGCAGCATCTGCTTATCTCTCATGGGCTGCACAGTTAAACCTCCATAAATATGTTTCCTGTCAGCAACTGGTGCTTAATTATTATATAATAGCTGTCTTGCTACATAGAAATGCCTTATCTGAGGCACTTCCTTGAACAGATGAGACACCATCTTCCCTCCCATAAATCCTGGAGCGGATCGAAATGTCAGACGGGTGGATGAGGTGCTGAGAGATATGGTTTAGTGGTGGACAGATACTGTTGGACTGGATGATCTCTAAGGTCTTTTCCAACCTAGTGATTCTATGATTCTTTGAAATGTCAGAGGGTCTTGCAGCTGCAGCAGGAGGTGAGGCTAACATCCTCATTTACAGGGAAAGGGAACCAGTACAGCACCCACATGCTCGAGTTCACGACGCTGTTCGGAGCCCACCAGGCCAGAGCAATTTGTCCAATTAGAATTTACATAGTGCAGATGGAAACTATGTAATTACCAAAGTGGTGGAAAGAAAATTCCAGGAAGAAAAATGACAGGAGAATTCAATCCCAACCAGTCCCTTCCAGAGAGGAGAATCCCTCCCCACCCCCAAATCCAGAGCACAGTACGACACAGGGTCTATGAGGAAGATGTCAGTGGTTTTCCATGACCACTGGCACACCTGCCTGGACTTCACCAACAGGCCTTAAGCAGAGCCCATTGCTCGGTGTCATCTCCTTCCATCTCAATTAACGTCCCTTCGTTTTTCTCCCTCCTGACTACTCAATTAAAAGTGTGACCAAAAGTTAATTAATTCAATTTAGCTCCAATTCCCGGGAGGGAATAGGGAAGAGAGGGGCTGGAGGAGGGAGCAGAGGCTGTGGTAGAGGCTCCTGAGGGATCAGCAGGTCCTGTGAGCTGAGCCCTGCGCAGGATGACCCGCGCAGCTTGCTCCTGCGCAGAGCCTGGGAAGCAGCACTCGGCGAGGAGGGGAAAGCGTGCTCCCCAGTGGTGTTCCCGTGGGAGGAGGAGGAGGATCTGCATAAGAGATGAAGAGCAGGACAGCGATGATGGATAGTTGGATGGACAGAGGGATACAGACAGACAGCTCTGCAGGGGGCTGATGGGAGGTATGGCGCGCATGGACGGAGGAACAGGGGGAAATCAGGAGTAAGAGCTGAAGCGCAAGTCTGACTTCCCCAGTGAGCTGTCCAAATGGTTTCTGCTAATTAACTTCCTCCTCACAACATCCTGGAAGGGTTGCAGACTAATTAGAAACCCTGCTCCTGTGCTGGGAAGCTATCCTGACTCGGGCACTCACGGCCGCAGCCCTCGGACTGGGGACATATGGCAGCTGCATGTGCCAGACGAAGCAGCATGGCTCGTTGGAAAATGTCGGCAGCTGGGAATGAGCAGCCCGGCTCAGTCGCAAGCCCTCTCCAGGCTGCTTCCCTCTCCTGGTTGCAAACAAAAAGGCCTTGAGCCCAAACCAGAGGCACTTCTTGGCAGCGGAGCAGCACCAGCTGGAGTCAGAGGTGGGAACCAGGGCACCCGACTCCCAGCTCCATTAAAGTTACTCTCTACTCCCTTGTAGCCTCCAAAACTAACACAAAACTGTGCCACCAGCAAACCTACCTACCCCTCTAGTCAGCCCTGGCCACAACCATTAGTAAACAGACGGAGCAACATTCCCATCTAACGCTGACCTGCACGATCCCCTTGACAATCACAATTTCCCCTGCTGAGAATTGCCCATTTCTTCCCATTCTCTCCCACAGCATTAATCTATCACAGGGACACTAACGTGCACCCCCTGGTCACCATCGTGCCTTGGCAGCTCTGTCAGGGTCTTTATCGAAAAAGGCGTTTGAAATTCAAAAGAAGGAGCGTGCGTATCTGTACTCTCTCCTTCCCTTTTATCCACTGGTCTCTTAACTCCTCCAAAGGATTTAAGCGGGTCAGAGAAACACAATTTTCTTCAGCAGAAACCATGCTGTCTGTCCCTCATCCTATAGAAAAGCCTAAATATAGCCTCTGAAAGTCCCCGCAGCTGGGGACGCGAGTGCAGCCGTCCTGCTTTGAAGCGGACTCGTGCAGTTCCCAGATGAAGGGCTAGCTGGCTCTGTCAAAGGAACAGACAGATCTCTCCAAGATGCTCAGAGATACCAGGAAGGATCAGTGGCGCACAGATTCTCCTTTTCCTCCTACTTTTCTTAGATTTTCTGTAGCTCCCTGTCTCTGTCAGCTTGTGCTGAGGAGGAGCAAGGCCATTCTGCAGACTACACCCAGGGAAAGGGCCTGACGTCAAACGAGAAACAGCCGAAATACTGTGGAAGTGAGTCCTTCGCCAGGAGCTGCTGGGCCTGGGGCCACAGCCCAAGGGCACGAGGCTGTGCCAGGACCTGGAGGTCCCCAGCCAACGGGTTTTTGCGCGGTTGAAGCCACGTTCCAGCCTGCAGAGAGAAGCACGTGTTGCTCCACGGCACGCTCCGAGCCGCGCCAGCCGCCCTGCGATCCACAGCTGTGCATCACCCACACCGGTCTTGCAGCTCCCCATCCCGAAGAAGCCGGGACGCTTTGCCAACCCAGCAGCCCGCAGACCGACTGGGCAGTCCAGCGGGCCAGCCCGCGGGCTCCTCTCACTGCCGACTCGCTGCTCATCAGGATCTGCCTCGCCACCAGGGAACAGCTAAGGACAACGGTTCCTATGGGACCTTCTGACCCGCCAGTGACATCTGCCAGAGCAGCGTACCTGGATTAACCCTCCTTCCCCACCCTGAGCTCAGACGGCTCCAGGAGTCGCTGCCGTTTTCCTGATGCAGCCGCCTGACAGTTAGATCCATGCCTGTGTCCGTTAGGGAAACGCATGCGTTATGAGCGCCAGGAGCTCAGCCAGCCCTGTCATATCTGTCTGATGTGTTCACCCCAGCCCTAACCCCTCCTTCCCCTAAAAGTTACCCATCGGCCAGGCACCGGCGCTGTCAGGCCATGACGGATAACGACATTATGGGACTAACGGGGAGCAAAGCACCAGGGAAAGCGGGCTGGCGTCACGCTGCCGGCATCAGGCACCGGCAGCGCTGGGAAAACAGCACTTCTGCATCAAGTGCGGGGGAAGCTTCGCGACAGCAGGCTCCACGCTGGTCTGGGAGCACTTTGGAGACAGAGAGATCATTGCCCTGAGGGAAAATGGGGAGGCAAGGAAGGGAACAGCTTACATTTGCCGCTGGTTTTAAGGCACTGGGGGGAGTCCCCCATTGGCACAACTGCAGAGCCTGCCCCGAGCACAAGGGACCCTCAGCCCACGACCACAGCCGTCACCCCTGCACTGTGCCGGCCCTGGGGAGTTTCGGATCTTTCGGCTCAGTCTCTGTGTCCTGGTTCCTCACTTGATCTCAGGCTGGAGATGGACCTTGGAAGGGCTCCAACACGTGCCTGGAGCCAGCCTGTCTCTGCTCTGAACCAGGGAAACCTCTCCCACTTTCCGCTGGCTGTGGGAGCCAGACATCAGCCGTCTGCCTTTTGTTGTGGAGGAGCAAGGTGAGGTGGTGGGAACAGCCCTTCCCCAAGCACCCTGCGTGGCCAGAGAAGTGGGTGGTCTATACTGGGGGGAATGTCCCTGACTGGAGAGCATCCAGACAACGCCTGTGCGAACACGGACTTCTGCAAACCTCCTGCAGACCGCCGAGCTCTGCCGACAACCGCCTCTCCTGGTTTAGGGCCTGAATGGGTGTTCCAGACCTTCCCCAGACAGCATCACAGCGAAGGGACGGGCGAAAGTACCCAGGGCCCTGGCTGCAGCGGGCCAAGACGCAGCGATTCCCACAGAAGTCACGCAGCTTGTCTTGAGCGTACGGGCTTCCCTCCCGCTCCAAGCTGCCGCCAGGGCTGGGATCTTTGTTGTTTCTTCTTTCCTTCCCCCCCTCCTTCTTTTAACCTTTCTTTGAGCTCTCCTCGCTTCCTCAGCACCTCGCATAATTGCTGGCAGTCCCTGCGGATCCTGGGGAGGATTTATGTAACGCACCAGGCAGCAATTTGAAAGGCTGCTCTCGGGTAGAAGAGCTTAACGCCACCCCAGCCTTGGGGAAAAAGAGCCGCGATCCTTGGGAGGCTGCGCAGCGCTTAGCAAAGGCTCCGGGGCAGCACAGGCTCCTCCGAGCCTCCCTCCTCCTCGCACGGAGGGGAAGAAGGGGTGTCTTTAGGCGAGCGGCTCGCTCCTTCCGCGGCTCTTTATGCTGCCGCCTTATGCGGAGCGGGAGGCGGAGGCAGCCAGCGAACGCTCGGCACTGCCACGTGGTTTGGGGAGCAGGGGCAGAGGGAATGGGGTTATTTTTCCGGAGGCGGTGGGGTTTTGCTGGGGTGTCTGTATCTCTGCTCCTATCAGGCCCAGTCTCTTGGGCTACCTCTGTTGCTCTTAAGATTGCCACCTGAGGAGGGCATCAGGACTTTGGTGCTCTCGGTTATTTAGGGGAGAGATGTGGGCAGGGGTGGCAGAGGGGTACTTCCAGGAGGAAAGGGAGAAAGAGTGAGCTCGAGCATGACGGCCCTGCAGCAGCCCCCGGGGCCCTGGGTGGAGGGGTGCGTTCCCTGGTGTGATGCACAGGCCGTGACGGGCAGGTGATGAAAGCACAGCTCTGCACGGACACCCAGAAGGACCCCCCAGCCAGCC
>NW_010270339.1:17607-18241 GCF_000690775.1 Eurypyga helias
GTGGGAGCCTCCAACCAAGACAGCCTCCGGCACCTGGAGGAACAAGGTGTTTTGGGGGAGGCTGAAATCTTTCACTTCCACTTTCCCTAAACTACAGCTCATGGGTTTTTAGCTCTTCAAAATCATATTTTCCTTAATTTATTTTCCAGTCAAGCTGCTGATGGAAGTAACGCTGGGGCTATCGAACTGTTTCAGTGCACGAGTCTGGCCGTCAGTCTGACTGCCCTCCCTTCACCTCCACCTCCCTCCCTCCCAGCTTCTGAGCTGATTTCAAGTGCATTCAACAGAATTAAGGACCTTAAAACTCAGAGGCACCAACGAGTGAGCTGAAGAGCTGAGCTGAGGAGGGATGCTCCCCGTGGGTCTGATCGAGTCATTAGCGAACCGGTGTGGGATAGAGACACAGGAAACCAGGTACGTCATCCAGGGGAACAATTTCTTCACTTCAAACTTGATGGATTTCACCGCAATGAAAAGAGAGAGAAAAGCCTTTAAGCAGTCATGCAACCTGCAGCCCAAGCGAAGCCTTGCAGCCCTGGCAACCAGCCCACCGCCGGGCAGCTGGGGAAGCCCTCGCCATCCCCACCACCCCCATCATCCCCGTGCGGCCGGTGCCGCGGGGCCTGTGGGCGCG
>NW_010270339.1:18269-39624 GCF_000690775.1 Eurypyga helias
TCGGACTAACCAACGCGGAGTCATGAAACCGTGCTGGCAGCGGTAAATAACATTAAACCAAGGAGAGCCCGGGTTTAAGATCAGCACAAGATCTGCCGCCCTTCGGCTTGCCTCCCTGGTCTCACAAGGGAGATGAGCTGCCCATCAGCTTTACAGCGACGCGTCCCACATCCCACCTTTCCGGAGCGTTACAGCAACACCAAACCCTCCTAAGCCCTCCTGCTCCCCTTGAGCTCTGCTACACCCTGCTGCTGCGATAGCTCCGGCCCTTGACTTGCTTCTTCCGAGGGACAGAACAGCCTTTCACCTCCCCACCAGCAGCACCAACAGCCACAACCTGCCTGGGAATTACCAGGGCTAATTTATCTTTTGCAGCATCAAATAAGCCCGCTGCCACTGTCCTTTCTCATCCTTCTTGTCTCTATAAAGAAACGGGGTGGAGAACAAGTAACAGCATCCACCACCACCACAAACCCTGCGTAAATTAACGTTACAGCTGAGGTTTTACACGCACAGAAGTCAGGAAGTTCAAAGTTACGGTTCCCCCTCCGGCTGTAACTCTGGCACACTGCACACATACATTAAGACATTAAAGTTAGCCCCATAAACAGCAACAGAAAACACTACACGCCCACGGGGGGCCAATCTACGATGGCCAGGGGAGCCATAATTCCAGTTACCCTGACTCCTGTGTGTGCGTTTCCCCCTCGAAAAAGGAATAAGTCAGCTCTCATTCACTTGTAATTCAAAGCTCAGGATGCTGATAGGGAAAAGAGATTGTTCTGTCTGCTGCTCCTTCCTCCTCTTTTCTCTCCTCTGTTTTTTTATCGCACCGGCTGTTGTCTAGCTGCTTGCGATCGATGCTCTCCCTCCGACTGATACATCGGGAGAGATCTCAGATTTCTAGTCCCGTCCTCTCCCGTTTTGTACCTGAGCCAGCCCCCCAGCGAGGCGCACACAGGCAGCAGATAAGGGAGAGCCTTTGATTGAATTTACTTAATTGATACGGACGACGGGACACAAGAGGAATATTAAAATACAAATTAGCAGCTTCGTATTTCACATGCATTGAAATCCCCCCAGCAGATAATGAGCTGCGGGAAACTTATCTGCCACAGGTCTCTCCCCAGCCACACCGATCCCCTTTCCCCTGAGATCCTGGAATAAACGCGAGGAAAGTTGAGAACTTGAAAGTTACCGTTTAAGTCCTTAAAGGGACAGTAACTTAGGCCAACATTTTTAAACAACTCTGCCGCTGTTGGGGGAGGGGCTGTACGGAGAGGGCACAAAAGGTTTGTCAGCCCTGGTGACCACCTTCATGCCCTGCAGAGCAGGATGGAGATGCCTCCATCTCTGTTTCCATGGCAAACAGGCAAACCCATACCATCGTGCCAGATCTCTGCTCCCCTCGTTGGGAGCTGAGCCTCTAGACAAGGCTCCTCTCATGAGCTGTGAGACCGGTCCCTGTGGGGCACAGCATCAAAACCTCCCAGGTATGATCCCGCTGCCAGCTTCAGCCTCAGAGAATGCCACTTGCAAGTTGAGGGATGACCCCGACTGGGGCGCCCCGTTACCGGATTCTGATGCAGCCTGCAATCACACAGCATCCGCGGTAGCTGGGCTGCCTTTCAGCAATGCGGCGCATCCCGTCTCATTCTCACAGGACCGCTGTGGTACCGGCACATTTTCTGTCAGCCATAAGAACCTAACCCCATGCCTGAAGACAGCGTGTCTCTCAGTGCAGCGGATCCAGGTGTCCATCCCACACATCTGGGTGGTGAAGTGCCATCGCTCATAGGAGCATCCTCTAGCAGTCCCAAGCAACCCAGTGGCCTTCATCTTACTGGATCAGACAACATCCCCAGTCTGGGTGGAGCATTTCCTTCTGCCACCCCTGCCCAGATTACAGGCTGGGTAAATCAGAAGTTTCTGTAACACTGTGGTCGTCCTTGGAAACTGCAGATGAAGAGGGGGAGGAGGGGTTGAGTAAGGGACCAGTCGCGGTGTGCTGCAAGAGGGATGGGAAGGGTCTCCACGTACGTGTTTTCCCCCTGGCTGCCCTGTGGAGCTTGGACAGAATGCACAGGTACGAACAGGGGAACCCTGAGGAAGCTCCTGCAATGTTAAATTGTTCTTCCAATGGAGATCAGTATCCGGGTTTGAACAAGAAATTTGCCAGCAGACCGGACCGAAGTGGTCAGGAGGAGATGCCGACAGGCAAACTAAAGCGAACCTGGAGGTCAAACCCACACCATATGCTCAGACTAAGTCTAAAAGGGCCCTGCTGCATCTCAGTCCAGGGTCTTCAACTCTGGTAGTAGTCAAAGTCAGACAGAAGCGATGGGATCCCTTCTCCAAGGGGATTCTTGGGAAGGCAGGCACATTTTGAAGTTAGGCCAATGAGTACGTGAATTCCAAACAGCGGCCTGAGCCCCCGGCCCTCCTCGAGAGGTTCCTGAGATGATTCTCTTCACTGAAGTGAACAGCAACACGGGAACCTGATCTGCTTCAGAGAGATTAAACAGAGCTTGAGCCTCGCTAGGGACGGTGATGTGACAGTAGATGACGTTCCCCCTCAGCGGCCGTGCCTGGGAGCAGGGAACATCCCTCCCTCCCCAGCTCCTCACCGTCAGCACAGTGTGAAGGAGCAGACGTGGGGGCACATTCAGGTATTGAAGGGTAGTTAGGGGCGAGGGGGGACACAGTCCCTTCGTACGTGCTCTGGAAGAGCTGGCTCAGGGATGCCGGGCAGCACAGAGCTCAGAAGGAAGAGACGCAGCCCTACGTGATGCTGCCTTACCCTCTCCGCTCTGCTGGCCTGCGGAGATCCCTCCCGACACGCAAACGGGTCAGACCCGCTCCCTCAGGAGCGAACTAAGGGGCGATTTTGCAAGAGCATTCTGCTTTCCTTGATTTCCCACTAGAGAGCTGACGAGCTAGGACACGGTAGAGAATTCCCTCGCCTTCCAGGCAGGCACTTACCCACCTCCCACTGCCACCAAGTGCATTTTGGATGTTTCAGTGAAGACTCCATGTAGTTTCAGAGCTCACTGACACTTTTAATACTGTTTTGGAGCAGCAGGATCCAGTTTTACCCAAGTCTGCTTGACACAGGCAAGGAACAAACAATGCGTGACTGCCAGCCGACCTCCCCGAGACACTCCTTTCCCGTCACTAAGCGGTCAGACAACCGGGATGCTCTTTCTCCATTAAAAAGCAGTCTGATTCTCTAACTTTTCTTCCCATTAGAAAGTAAAATGGCCCAGGGAGTGACAAAATTACGCCGTCAAAACCAAGACAGTCACTTTGAAAATCAATAACAGCCCCAGGGGGTGGTGTGAGTTAACAGCTCTCCCAGGCCCGGCGCGCGGGGCTGGCATTCATGCTGTTCTTGCCGCCTTTCCCGCCAACACCCCTGCCGCTGCCGCTCCTCGAGCAAATCCCTGACATGAAATTCTACTTAAAGCAGTGCAAGGCGGGGGTTTTCAGTTCGGTGACCAAATCAAAACCGATCACGAGAGATGAGAAAGAGAGAAGTGCCACAGGCCACCCTGCTGCTTTACGTAAGGCAAACCCAAAATATTACCTTTTCCGTCTGGGGTGATCTAACAGCTACTGACTCTGCCGCTCCTCGAGAAAATCCCTGACATGAAATTCTACTTAAAGCAGTGCAAGGCGGGGGTTTTCAGTTCGGTGACCAAATCAAAACCGATCACGAGAGATGAGAAAGAGAGAAGTGCCACAGGCCACCCTGCTGCTTTACGTAAGGCAAACCCAAAATATTACCTTTTCCGTCTGGGGTGATCTAACAGCTACTGACTCCCACTCCTTCCCTTCCGTGTGCTTGCTGAAAGCAGCACTGGAGGAAAGGCGTTACTTGGGAATGACCCGTTGGATTCGGGTGACACTGACACAAGCTGCTCCGCTCCCTGCTTCCCTGCCACGGCCCTTCCTGCTCCTCAGCCCAAACCATTGCGCTTACCGAACCAACCCCAAACTGCGCCTGTTCCCGCAGCCACGGAAATGCTTCCAGCAAATTTAAAAAATAACCCCCAAAAGCGATCAACTCCCAGCCTACGGGGAGTTTAAAGAGAGCCAAAACATCACCCGGCAGTGAACCTCCAGAGGCTCCGGGGTCACTCCAGCTGCGTTGCCGTGTTCCCCAGCAGCGGTAGAAGCGCCTGACTGTCAGAGGGCAGGTGAAGAAGGAAACGGATAGAGCTGTCCTGCACTTTCCCTGCATTTCTAGGCTGCTCAGGGGAGCTCAAACCCCAGCACAAATGGCTGGTGCCACAGCACTGGGCACTACAGGCAGTGCAGGAGGTGACGATCCTAAAGGTTCTTCCCAGCCTACGTGATTCTGTGAGGTTTGGCACTGGGAATCTAGTGACCCCCATTCCTGGGAATGGGCATTCAGCTGCCGGGGAGAGCAATGGCATTTCTTTTCCTGAGCACCGGGTATGGACAGACAGGGCAGAACTGGCACGGGGCTCCCGGGTGTCTTTTTTCCACGTCTCAAGCAGCTGCTGTTGGTAAAGATCCTGCGGCATTTTTACAGGAGTCCAAGTGCTAGGTCTGCCATCCTGTCCAAATTCTGGGTTGGGGTCATTAGCTGCTGCCTAAAACCTGCTTCAGAGCCTTGCCTGTCATTTTACATACTGCTCCTGCCACCTCCTAAGGGGGAGGGCAGGGGGCTGACTAACGAGCTGCCCACACCATCCCTCCTCTCGCTGCACGGAAAGCCCAGTGGGAACATGGCCAAGACACCAAAGGTTAAAACACCAGGTTTAGGAGCAGGTGAGCTGGGCAGGAAAGCCATTCAAATAATATTCCCTGCCCTTGCCCACAGCTGAGCCTGGCCTCACCATGGGATACCCAGTGAAGAGAGATGGGGAGCCACGTCATCCCCAGGTTACTGCACTAGTGCAGGGATCTGCCAATACCACAGCAGCCGGGGCGCCCGGGCTGCAGGAAGGCCCCGGTGAAATTACACACTTGTCTCATTTCCACCCCTGCCTTGAAAAAAAAATTGCCCACAGGAGCCTTTTGTCCTCCTCCTGTGACCAAGGCAACAATCGGAGAACATCTCCCGCCTTGGACTCCTTATTAGTTTAATTAGATGATTTTCTGCATGATTTATCCTGAACGCTGCAACTGCGCAATCCAATCACACATCAGTTGACAACTTCATTTAAAAAATTAGTGTTTAGCAGCTTTGCGGGCTTTAAAGGCTCTGAGGACATCTGTCAGCAGTGACCCTTCCAGTAATGACAAACAGTCCCTGACCGTGTCCCCACCTCCTGTCCTGGCACGCTGCGGAGTCCCTGGAGAACGCAAAAACCCAAAGCCTCAGCGCATTCCCAGTTCGCAGCTGCCCGCTGCGTGGCCCTCCCTCCCACATGCCAGCCCATGGATGTTGGCGAGTGTCCCAGGCCTGCTGGAAGAAGAACAGATCCCGCTGCTCAGAGGGGGCTTGGCACTTGTGCCAGACCCCTGCTTTTGCCGAATTAGGTGGGAGTGGATGCCTGATGCGAAGCTGCCACCCATGCTGCCCAGCATCAGCCAGGGCGGGAGCCCCCACGCCCCCTTTCTGGGCTCTGCTTATCCTGGGGCACGTGGGGGGTGATGGAGGGGTGGGGGCGATTCCGGCTCGAGCGGCAAGCTGAAGAACGCAAAGCTGTCAGCGGTGGGTTTCCCAATTCACAGCCCTGCAGGAGCAGGAAGGGGGTGATCCAGGCTGGGCTTGGATCAGCTCAGCACAGGAAACCCCGAGTTTCCTTGTGCTTGGCAGGCGGTCAGGAATCACCGCCAGCAAGGCGGAGGGCAGCGGTACCTGCTGACGGAGACAGCGATGCCGTAAGCCTGTTCCATATAAAAAGCTTCTGGAGCAAGAGCAAGCTGCTCAGGCAGATCCTGCAGGAAGCGGTGGGAGAGGATCAGCGATTAGGAATCTTCTCCAGCAGGTTTGGGAAGGAGGAGACATCATGTGCCTCCTGAGCAGGGAACTGACAGTGTCCTTCCTCGACGGAAACAGAAAGCAGAACCGGCAGAACCTCCCATGCTCAGTCCAAAGAGGCCTGCTCCCCAGGATGGGGGATCCGTGATGGGTGGGCAAGTCCTTAGGCTGCCTCAGAGCCAAGGCTTGAACCCCCTGTCTCAGAGCCAGGCCGAGTCGATGGCATCCCTCCTGAGGGAGCCTGCCTTTCCAAGGCTGCTGTCAACCAGGGAGACACCATCGTGACAACAAGGCATCCCGTGTCCTTGGAGATCTCTGGAAACCCCACCACCACCACCACCTGAGTTCAGACCCTGGTAAGAAGCTCAGGAATCAGCCCCCTTTCCAGATCTTCAGCAGCCTGAGACACTGATTATAATGAGCTCTGCTAATTGGATCATTTTCATTCAAAGGCCAGCAGGCTAAGAGAGATGTAGATCGGGCGAACCTTTGGGAGGCAGCTCCTGGGATTTCCAGGCAGCATAACTCCTCCAAGCTGCCCACTGATGAGCCCTTTAGCAAACGTCTCCCCTTCCACCTCTCTCCCCAGGACAAGACCATGGCTAGGAAGGTCTCCAACTTGCCAGACAGACCCTGCTTCCCTCCGTTCTCCACATCCCTCTGAGGGATGGAATGACAGCTGTTTCCAACTCAACGCACCTCCTTCTCGTGTTCCCTCGTCATATGTTTGCTTCAACTGTTATTCAATTACACAGATGAGAAAAACAACTCGAGGAAGGAGCTAATTAGAGGAAGACAACAGAAGCAGATTAACTGAGGCAGAACTGGGAAAGGAGGTGGTGGGTGATGGAGAAGGAATGGAAATCAGTCTAGAAAGGAGCAGCAAAGACACGGAGACGGCCTCGAAGGGACCATGTGGTGCCTGATGAGCAGAGGGCATGGCTGGTGCCTGATTCAAGCCGGCCGGGGGCCAGCAGGACTCAGGGGACATGCACCCTGTGTACTGCCCAGTGGTGGGATGCCTGGACAGTGCTGGTTCAGATCCTGCCACGGGGCCCGAATCCCCCAGCTTCTGGATCAATGCTGTCTCGCTCCTGCTGGCTAGCCCAGTCTGGAGCCACATCTTCTCAGTCACAGGTGCAGCATAGTCCTCGAGCGAAGACGAAGAGCTCCTAACCGCCCGGTGAACCTACCAGCACTGCTAGAAGTTAAGAAACAGCCGACTGCAGTTCCAATGGGAAACCTAACTTCCTCTGGTGCCTGGGTGACTACGGGAGGTTCCCATGGTACATGGGAGAACTGATTTTAAAAGAATATCCAAAGCCAGCAGGATTGTATTAAAAAAGAAAAAGAAAGAAAAAGAAAAAGCTGGTGTGAATGATTTGCTGCTAATGCCCCAGCCACCGGGACGCCTGCCGCACGGGACAGGACAATGCGGGAAAGGTGGAGCGTAGCATCAGGGTTTAACAAAGCGACCACCCTGAGCAATGCCCTGGAGCGCGGGTTAGTGATGTGACACCAGCAGAGCCCCACGGCTGGGAGGGAAGGCAACGTGAGCGAACAGCTCGGGAGCCATCTCCTAACCCTTACAGTAAAGCCAGGCTCACCAGCCAGCTCTTGGTCTCGCCTGCCCTCCTCGCCAGGTGCCCTGGGAACTCCCGGACAAGCTGCTGGTCCCACTCGGGCACGAGTTTCCCTTTTTGCAAACATCAAATTCTACTTCTGCTTGTGCTCAGGACTGACCAGTGATGGACCTAGGAACATCGAGATATGCAGACCAGGGGAGTCCAGAAGAACAAGTCTCCTTGCAGAGCTGTCCTTTGGGACCTTGGGAAGGTGCACAGGGGAACAGAGAGCTGGGGGAAGGAGGAGAAGTCCTTTAGCGAGTTTTTGGCCCAACCATAGTCCCTGCAGTCCATGGTGACCAAATCCAGCCATAGCTTGGCTCCCTATCTGGCACAGTCAGAAATTCATCACCTCCCAGCTCCGACAGCTGGGAAAAGCAGACAATGGTCCATCATGCCAGCTCCCTCCTTTTAGTGGCAATATCTTCTTGTCTTCCGTGCTTCTCTTCATTACCAAAATCCCCCGAAGACACCATTGATGATGGAGAGCCATTGGAGAGGCAATTAGAGAGAAGTTAGAGTGAATTACATATGCAGGGTTTATTTTCTGTTTTCTGCTATAGCTGCTGCCAATTATTGTGCAATTAGGCTGCCTTCATTAGCAAACGAGATTAAAATTAACATCGTTAATTACTCGTTCTGTTAAACAGGGAAAGCAGGCATTTAAGGGGAAGATGCAGAGAAGGTTGTTCTCGGAGCAGATGCAGCAACGTTCTCTGTCTGCAGCACTGTTTCTTCAAGGGCTGCACTAGGTTACTCCCTTTCAGCTAATACGGCCGAGAAAAGGAGCTTTTGAATTCAAGCCACTAACGCAAGGCCTTGCAGGAACACGTTACGCATTGCTCAGGACAGTCGCCATCAAACGTGGGAAAACACAAGGTGATGGCCACAGGGAGCAGCCACGGACTGCTCCCCCCGGGGACTGGAGCAAAACCTCGCTCCTCAGGTGCTGGTGCATTAGACTGCGAACAGAAACTGCTCACAGGGTCTAGGGCCTGGCAGGCTGGGAGCGTGGCTGACACCACCAACCATGGTGCAATAAAGCCAAAACAGCTCTCTCTATTTATGGCAGTGTTTTCTTGGCGCTGGACGTCTTATGGATGCTGAAGATGACTGCATCCTGGCCTCGTAGACCAGAGAGGGAGGTCAAGAGAATAGCAGCAGTGCTCCAAATTGATGGTGTTGTCTTTGCCAGCCAACACAACGGTTCTGCTGCTGAGTGAACAAAAAGCGATGCCACCAATCTATGACGTGACACTTGGAGGGTCCTGGAATCCCAGGGCTGGAAAGGATCCCAAGAAGTCACCCAGCCCAGCCTACTGCTTCCGGACAGAACCGGTGCGACTGCGCAGCTTTCATCTGCTGTCTCCACACCATTCTTGATGGGCTGCATCAACGCAGCTTTGAACTTTCCAAACAAGTTGTGCCCCAAACCGGGCCCAGGCATCCAGCTGAGACCTCCAGTGCTGGGCAGGGAAGGAACACGACTGTATGCCTTGCTGGTGACACTTCTGTCTACACTCTCCCGTGAGTCCTTCCTCACCTTGACACCTCTGACTCATTCCCACAGTGATCAAAACCGAGCCACCTAGTCAGCGCTGCACTTCTGCATCCTGCACGCGAACGGCTCCTTACTCCTGCCGAGATGTAGAATCCAGCACTTATCTCTGTTAAATCACATCCTACTTCTTCCAAACCGTTTCTCCAATTTGTCAAATCGTTTTGAGATAAATAGATCGCTGAGGTCCCTTGGAAAACACGGAGTGTGTTAAGACAGCCCTGAATTTCAGCTTGATCCTTGCCAGGTGGAATGTTTCCCTTGGATCTATGCCTGTCTCACCTTGCCCTGCAACACCTGAAAGCAAACTGTGGCCCCTGCGAGGGGCATTTTCACAAGAGGAGACACAAGCTGACTCTTCAAAGGATGCAGATGCACAAACAACGTACGGAACACCGGGAAACGTGCTGCTATGGTTGCAGAACCACTGCTCTCTCCACACACAAATCTCAGTCTCCCCGGAATTCCCCGCATGGTATTGCGACGCCCCCTCCAGCTTGGCCAAAGCGCCAAAAACGAGGAGCACCAGCACCAAAAGCAAAGACTCCAAAACCAGACCAAAACCTTAAGAAACAGCTGCTCACGTGGACTCCCAAACTAACAGTCGGGACCTGCTGGGTGGGTGACCTGCCAGTCTGTCTGCTGGTGTTTCTCAGCACGCGACGCAAAGCGGCAGTAGGACCGCAGCTGAGAGCCTCTATTGACACGGGCGAGACAGAGGAGGGGGGTCCTTCCATCAGATCTGCTTTGGAGTTTACAAGTTTTTGCATTAGTAACAGGAACATCAGACTCCAGGTGAAGGAAGACTGAAGTCCCTTCCTGTCCATCCCCTTGCTTGCAGCTTCCTCAGCTCTAAACCCCAGTTCTTTAACATACACTGAAAAGGAGCGTCCTGGCTGGAACAGGCTCTGCTAACCCCAGATGCGAAGCAGCGTGGAGTGCACATATGCTTATCCATCGTGCTGGGACCTGCTGGCTGATCTGACAGCAGCCCCTTTTCCCCTCTGTGAGCTCTCTCACGTGCACATGAGAAGATGCGCCAGTTGGAAGCAGCATCACCAGCGGCAGCAACCACCTGAAACGACTGCACACGGGCTGTGCCCCTTGCTGGAAGCATCTAAATGCATCACACACTGTTTTCCTGACACCCCTGTGAAGGTGGCAGGATAAATTTTCCCACCTCAAGCTGGAGAACTTGGGCAGAGTTCTAACCCATGGTTAGTCATAAGCAGGAGGCCACTTGAGGAACTAATATTATTTCTTAGTCAGGGGAGATGTTCAGTGTTGATGATCTGTGAAATGTTTGCCCTGAATTTCCTTTGGACCCAGCACAGAGCAGTATCTTACTCAAAAGCTGTTATTTAAGAATAGCAATGAACTTTATTAGATGTGTGCGACAGCTCCACGGACACCTTCAATAAGAAAAGCAATCGGATTCCGAGCAATCCGACACCTTGTGCATAGCAACGAGCCAGCTGGCTCTGAAAACCATTTTCTTATGCAGACCTCATCAAAAAATGAAATGAGAAAATAAGTAGACAGGACTAGGTAGGGAATTCTCCTGCCCTTGTGCCCCAAGGGGGGTATATCCAAATTAATAGGCCTTTTCCACTGCTAATGACTCAGTGAAAACGTGGGAGGCCCAGGCCACAGCATCAGCTGGTGTAAATCAGTGTGTACCTGGAGACGTTGCGGGAACAACCTCCGATTACATTCCGCTTGGGCTACAGCCCATCTCACCAGGGAGCCCTCCTTCCCACAGCACTGGGTTAAGCCAAAACCACTTCTGGAGCCCCTGGACCCCACCCGGCTCTCTGCTGGGAGGTACGCATCAGGACAGGGAATGCTACTCAGTCTCCAGTTCAAAAGCCACAGAGTGTTGTATTGCTACTGGTAAAATCCTCACCAGTGCCAAACCACCCAGCACTGGGGCTTCCATGCTCCTTTCTTGGGTTCAGCAATTCCTTGGAGACAACCTGAATTGAGACTGGCAGAACAGAGATGCACGAGGGAAAACCAAGTGGTGTGATGGGATCAGCAGGCTGGAAAGGGCTGAGAAGTTGTGAAAATGGACCCTGAGGTGTGCACAGAGGGGAAAAAAAAGAAGAGATGT
Organism: Eurypyga helias; assembly: GCF_000690775.1. NCBI lineage: Eukaryota > Metazoa > Chordata > Aves > Eurypygiformes > Eurypygidae > Eurypyga > Eurypyga helias. The sequence continues at coordinate 29,522 of NW_010270339.1, forward strand.
ATGGGTGCAGGAGAGGAGAGGGAGGGATGCGCAAGCGATACGAAGTCCTCATGTCAGACTCCTCGTGAGGCCAAATGTATCCGCTTCCTTTCTCTAGAAGATTCATTAGGCATTTGTGCCTCCTGCTTCTCCTTGGGAATGTGCTCCAGCTTTGTCCAGGACTGACACAGTAATTCACGCCCGTGCGCTATCCTCTCCCAAAACCCACAGAGTGTCCTCCCACCTCATCCCTGCTCTTTGCCTCAGGCTTCTCCGAGGGGCTGACAGGGACCAGCAGCCTGGGAGTCTGCAGATACTCCTTGAGGAATCTGAGCAGCAGCAGAAACTCTCCGGTCACACCACAGGTAGGTGTGAGATCCCACCCGTGGCGTAGCAGCACAAGTGCTTCCCTGGGAAGAGGAGGGAAGAGGCTCCAGGAGCAGGGCATGCACTCCAGTCAGCATGGACAGTCTGTCTACAGCTCGGACGGAAGGAAATGGAAGGGGCCTGCACCAACAATGCTTAATTCCCCACTGAGCTGGCTATGGAAGGAGATAAGAAATAAGGTCTGAAATTGTAGAAGAAGCCATTAGGCAAATGCAGACGTGAAGACCAGCCAAGGTAAAGCCAAATGCATGTTTGTGAGCCGATAAGACTCTGAACACTTCTTTCAGCAGCTGATAGCCAGAGGTATCAACAAGGTAGACAGACTAAATTCCTACAGGCCTTAATTAAAAGAAGTCTGATGAGGAGAGAAATTAAGGCCCAAACACTGAGCAGAAATAACTTGTTTTCCCTCTTCAGAGAATGTTTTGCTCCAAACAACTGCGGGGGGAGGCCGGGGGAGCTTGTGGATGAGGTGTGAGATGCAGACAGGAGATGTGGAAACTCATCATGAAAGGATAAGGGCAACAGGCCAGCTAAAACAAAAATATTGGGATGAATCTGGCAATGGTGAAACAGTAATGAAGAGGGGAAGGAGCTGAGCACTGCGGACAGCCCACAGAAACGTGGATGTCAAAACGCACTAAAATCCCAAAGACTTCAGTGGCCGGGGCGTGACATTCCCAAGACAAACGCGAGTTCAAAGCATGCCCTGTTGTGCAGCTCCTCTGTGGGAAGGGAGAGAGGAGGGAACGAGCGCAGGGAGTGATTACAGCAGGAACAGAACAGGAGCCTGCCGAGACTGGTCACGCAGCTCTGCGTGCGGAGCTCAGGAGACAGGAAAAACTCTGTTTAGGAATTCTCACCAGCTTGTAAGGACGGCTGCAGGGAGCCAGCGTGTGCTTTGTGCTCAGCTGGCCAAGCAGGGGGGCGTGGAGCCATGTCCCACCAGCCTGGGGACACCTCTGGACAGCACTACCTCACACCTGCGCAGAGACCCGAGAAGGGGGATAAAGTTGTGACTGAGGCATGAGCTCGGGGGTCAGCACATCCTGGGCAGACCCCTGGTCTCCCACAGGTGCCAGGGAGGAGGAAGGACTCGAGGTAAGGCGTTTCCCCCAGTGTCCTGATGACAAAAGCGCCCTTCACCCTATTCACCTTCTTTTGTGCCACTCTCACTTGGTACAGGCACACAGTGCCAGGACGTCTCTGGACCCCACATGGAAGGAAACAGGCCTTTTACTACACCTGCAAGACTCGAGGCTGCCGAATTCCCTGCGCACCTGCCGCGGTGGCAGAGTCAGTAGTGCCATTGTCTCCGCGTCCGGGTAGGAGTCGCGTGGGCAAGCGCTGCCCCAAGACCCAGCCTGTGCGGTGGCACCTTGATCCACATCGAGCTGCAGCCGGGCTGATTCCGCCCACCGCAGAGCGGCACAGCCAGCGTCTCCTGGCAGCCCCTTGAGGCCACATCTCCAAGGGGAGAACCACGCAGCTGCCGGCTCCCAACCCCACCACTTCTCTCCCTCGTTCCCTTTTCGCTTTGCTTCATTTATGTCGCTTCCCCCGCAGGCTGACAGAGCGGCGAATGGTTCACGGCAGGGAGGGATGGTACGGCAAGAGGGGCACAAACACCCAAACGTCGGGAACGCCGTGCTTTGCAGCCCCGGACCCACGGTCCATCGGACCTGCGATCCATCGGAATACGGCCGCAACATGCTACAGATGAAACACCAACCTCTGAGCTCGCGTGAGCTAAGTGTCAGCTCAGGGCTGGATTTCCTTCGCCTGACATTCCTGTTAATAACAATACCTAATTAGGAAGGCTTTTAAGCATCCGTTATATTAATTTAACATGAAAATCTCATGGAGCATTATTGGAAGTTTTTCCCCTGTAAAATTAACCCTGCAGGCTCGTCAGACATTTTCATTAGGGACTGTGAGCAGCGAGGATATTTGATGAATTAGAATCAGCCCCTTAGCCCAAGTTTAACTCTGTATTCCGAGTTCTTTTATGCTGATAAAGCCCCTATTTGACCCCCCATAGCTTTAACACGCTCTACAGGCTCCTCGCGCTGCAGCTGGGGGCTAGAGATCCAAATTCACCGCTGCTAACTTCCACGCACGCGGAACAAAGCCCTGTAGTTCCCAGCCTTTCACACCAGCTGCTGCCGAGTTCTGCCTGCAGACCCACTCGGCTCCGCGGAGCCCCACAGCTTCTTCCGCACTTCCAGCTGCCAGGCTGGCTTTGAAGGAGCGGAAAAGCCACGACAGGGCTGCCCCAGTATCACTTTCCTTTCTAAGCGTGACAGATGCCACCTTACCCAGGGCTGTGGCTTCTACCACTCAGGGCAGAGAGTGCTGGAGCAGGAGCCAACACATCAGCCCCCTCCGCAGGGAGGGGAAGGAGAGAGGCTGTTACAGCCCACGCGCTGCACGGCTCAGCCGTGCCCAGGGCGAGCAGCCCCAGCGGCCTCACATCAGCCGCTCGCGCTCTTGCCAGGGTCCCAGACGGGCTGCAGTTAGGCACGGCTCGGCCAAGTGCCCACAGAAAGGGCTGATGCAAGTCCCCCTTGACAGCTCTTCCCTCCCTGGAGAGCCCACCCCTCGGGAGAATATCTACTTCTAGCGCCAGCCGCGTTACGCTACCATGTGGGCTCCACCTTGCTAGAGCAGAGCACGCTAGAATGGTTTCAACGATGGATCTGCCTGGGGCTTTGAGGGAGAAAAGTTGGAGGAACAGATACTTGACTGGCATAAATCTATGGAATTGTTTGACATCCAGCAGAAGCCCGACATGAAGCCAGCCCCCCTGTCACACAGGCCGCGTTACTGAACCTGAACGGCGAGAGACAGACGCTGTCAGCACCACGGAAGGCAGCGCACACCCCCTCGCTCTCGGGCAGGCCTCCGCGGAACAGTTTCCCTTCTTGTATTTATACTGCCGCCACTTCACCAGCTCTACGGTCGCCAGCTGATTCCACCTCCACCCACACGAAACTGCCCTACCGCTGAATGCGACAGCTGTAAGGACATTTTCCTGACAACCAGAGGTTTCTCCGCTTGTTAAGGCTTTCCCCCAAGTCACCGAACGCCAATGGTACTCATCCGGGGTTTCATCTATTTCCATAGGCAGACACATCCCTCCTCGCTGCCACTTCGCCAAGCTGCACGTAATTAGATTTTTTTGAAGTTCTTCCTCATTAATCAGACCCTTTGAACTCCCCCTACCCCAATAATTTTGTTGCTCTTTCTTGAGCTTCCTAAGTTTGCCAATACCCATCTCCCGCTGAGGCGCGCAGACCCGAACGCGTTACTACAGCTGCCTCCAACAGGGAGCGAGACCCCCGCCGCGGTGCACACAGGGCCGTCCGCCTCCTCGGCGGCCGTAGCACACCTTGCCTCTCCCCTCCGCAGCCCCCAGATCCCTTATGATCATCTTCTGACTCCGGTGTCCTCCGAGGCTCTGGTGAAGCTGACGGAGATCTCCCCTGCCAGCGCAGCGCCCTGCTAACTCCCTCCTTCCACTCATCACGCAGACCCGACCGTTAACTCGGAACCCAACAGGCAGAGAAAGGGCTACGCAAGGACAGAAGCGAACGGCCTGGAGATTTCTGTGAGTGTAGCTCCTCCGTACGCTACTGCATCGCCTACAAAACTAGCTGTTTGCTCCCTGCTGAGAGGTTGTTTCTGGAAACCTGTCCTGCCTAATCTCCCAGGCTTTGCGCAGCTGTACCTTACGGAAAACCGGCTCCTCAGCTCTCCCCTCTCCCAAACTGCCCTCTGTGAAATAGCTGGGCCTTGATCCTTCCCAGCAACTGCTGCCTGGGTTAACCTCTTTCTTGCTGCCGTGGGCACTGTGATACCCACTGCACGGCATCGGAGCAAGCTTGGGCCAAGGAGCATCAAACCTGGAGTGAAACCTCTCTTTGGACTGAGTCAGCAAGCAAGGTTTCAGCTGCGTAAGATCCAGCTGCAACTTCCTATTAGGAGGCTGTTGGCATCAGCTGAGAAGAATTTGACCCCCTCTGCCCGTCCCTTAATTGGTCTGACAAAGGCCACCAGGACTGGAACTCCCTCTTGCTAAGAGAGGACAGAGGCTGTCAAAGGATTAGGAGCGGTCTGGAAATTCCGCTATTAGAATAGCTCTGGAGTCCAGAATGGGATAAAGAGCACCAGAACTCTGGCTGGCTGGGTTTCCCTGGCATTTACATCCCTCTGATGCTGCCGTCTCCCACCCCCACTGTGGATGCTCCATGGTGAGGTTTCTCAGAGGCTGAATCTCGACACTTGAGCTGCCAACGCTTTATCTCAGTGGTTCAGCCAAGCAGGTGACAAAGGTGGAGGTGTCCCTGCTAATTGCACATGTGCTGCTTTTCCACGCGATGGCAGGGCCTGGGCAACCCTGACCCACAAATTGCCTAACAAGTCTTCAGTTATTTGGAAGGGGAAAGAAAGCCTGTTTCTGAGGATTTCTCCCAGATCAGGGAAGAACAGAGGTGTAGGGGCACATCAGAAGCAAGAGGTGAAAGAGCAGGAACCACCCAGAGGCTGAGCAGCTCATGTGGATGATAAACCTCTGAGCTCAACTCCTGGCACAAGCAGTTCCCAGCCTGTAGAATAGGGATGCTGATGCTGCCCTAGGACAAATCCACCCGAGAGGGGAGGAGACGGCTTAGCAGAACCTCCCACTCACTGACAACTCAGGGTGGGAGGACAGCCTTCCCCCAGGGACCCCCAAAGCCCTTCCCACACCTGCGGAGCCCACCAAGGCTGAAGACAAAGAGGCAGCTCACTGCCTGCTTGCCAGGGGCTGGAGGCCTGCAAGGGGAAGGACTGGCGCTGTGGGAAGCTCGACCATCCATGCAGCGAGGGGTTGCACTGGAGAACGGGGTGATGGCTTCCCGTGTCTGTCAGCCAGCACCGCGGCAGCCCCGGCCTGGGTTTTCTTAGGCCTGTCCTCTCCCAGCAGGCTGGGAAGGATTTACATAATAGTGTGCCTACTTTAACTCTGCTCCATCGACTCCTGACAAGACACAGTATTTTTGATTCAACAGCTTCCCACGAAGGAGCTGCTGCTGTAAAGCGCTCGCACTCTGACCCCATGTGATCTTGTCAGTGGTCCCCTCAGACACCATCTGAAGGCATCTTAAGGAGTCCTTCGGGCAGGGCAGGACCCTCCTCACTGCCGGCAGTGTCCGGCTCTGCAGGACCAAGCCCTGAGCATTCCGTCACAGCCGTGGCATCAGCCCTTCTGTCTCCCTGACCCCTTAGTCCCAAAGCCGGTTTTCTCTCCGGCTGCTTTCCTTGCTCAGTCCTTCTTCTTTCCTCCTTTATCAGTCTTTGATCTGCCTTTTCAGTTTCTCTTTATCTCACACCATCTTTTTCCTTTCTGCCTTTTTTTGCCTTCCTCTACTGACCAGCCCAACAGAGACAGATAAACCTCCCTAGCCAAGGAGGCCACGTCCTCCATACATATCTGTGCGACAGTCAGATGCTACAGCGACAGACATCAAATCACCAGCTAGCTCGACAGGGAGATTTGATAACAGCGGAGCTATATTGATAGGAACAAGGCAAATGGATAGTTTTCATTTTAGTAGATTATTGACTGATCAGCAGGGGCAAAAAATGCTTCCCAGCAGCACGGCTTAGAGAACAACTCCTCCTAATGCAGCACGGCCAAACAAGGAGTGAAAAAAGAGGCAGGGAGCTCTCCGTGGCACGTCTGACAGTCCCATCGTCTGCAGGAGGAACGGTCCTCCCTGCCAGATGAGCCACTCGCAATACATATGGAAGAGGAGGCGATCCCAGCCCAAAGGGAGCTGTGCAGTGCAGAGAACGGGGCATGCTCCCAGGTAACTCCCGTTACATGCAGGCATCGGAGAAGGAGCCCCATCCCCACGCTGGCACGGACGGGGTTGGGCTAAGCCGACGCAGAACCTCGCGGGATGCAGGGCGGAGTTTCTCCTCATTCCAACTCCAAATGCAGCGTGTCTGATACGCACACGGTACTTGGGAATCACCGTGGCCCCCGAATGGCTGACACCCTGCAGTGAACATCTCCTCACTGCTCTTTGGCCTGGTTCATGTTGGGAACTGAAGAGCTATGGGATGTGCACACAGTTCCCAGAGCAATCTGGGTCAGGGTAAGAAATCACCTTTGTTACGGCTCATAACACCCAGCCCTGGACAGGAGCAATCAGAACGGAGGAGTGGGGGTCAAATCCCTTCACCCCAGGAGCAGCAGTATTTAGGGAACATTAAATAAGAGTGACAGAGCATCTCTCAGAGCCTGGAGTGCTGCAGACAGCATCAGGAGTGATGCAGAGCCAGCTACTATGTTGAACAGGATTAACTGAAGCACCAGCAGGCTGAAAAGCTGGGAAGGGGGCACGAGTATGGGGTGCAAAGGATATTTCAGCTCGCTCTGCTTAATTTTAGCCAATTAGCACTCATCCGAGGAAGGGGAGAACCATTAAGCGCCAAAATGCAAGTGTGTGAGCCCAAGTGTGAATGGGTACGAGCAGGAACAGAGACGCTTCCAGCAGCATCTGTGTCAATATTCAGAAAGTGAAAACCAGCATGAAATGAGTTCTTCTGCCTTCCAGGCAAGGAAGGAAACCTTCCAGTACAAACACATTAATGGGCTACGCGGGGATCCGAAGGAGGAGTGTTGAGGTATCAGAGGAGACTGCATTAGGGGAAAAAAGAGCAAGGAAAGAGCCAGGATTTTCAGGCAGATTTCATCCAAATCGATTAGGTGAGAAATGTAAAGGGGCAGCATTCCACGGGGATGGAGCCAGTAATCGGCCCACGCAAGTCCTGACAGAGAAAAGCACTTAAAGCGCGTGCTGGAAGGTAAGCACGTGGCCAACGCGTGTCCTCTGGCCAGAGGCCAGAAGAGAACATGGAGAGGAAAGTTTCTGCTATGCTAATCCTCTCCACAAGCCTATGAAGCCTCCCTTGTCTCCCCTCGCGTCCCCTGCCACGCCGGTAAAATGCCGACAGTGCCCAGGCAGCTGGTGCAGTGGGACCAAAGCTCATCACCGCAATCAGGTGCCGGACATCCCGTGTCCTCATGCTGACTTGCCTGTCCTCTCCAACTGAGCTCTTGGGGGTGGAAAACGGCCTTTATGTTCAAAATGCGGTACAGGAGGGGGGTGCGCGTCCCTGAGGTGAGGGAACGTGGCACACGGGCTCTCCGCAGACAAGGGACACTGCCGCAAACAGAACCCAAAGCTGTGGCCAGGCCGAGAGCAGGTCCAGGAGCCAGGCAGCACGCAAGGCCCCCGAATGCAGTGGAGATTGTCACTCAAATTCTGCGTTTCTCTTGCACCGAGACAGGTCCGACTTCTTCGCCCAGGAAAAGTGAACAAAACATTTGTCCCTGTTTTATCATTACCCTCTTTTCTAAAGAGAAATGAAACTCAAGACAAGGGAGGAAACCAAAAGTCATCTAAAATGGCCAAATCAGTTTAATTAAATACATGACTTAAGACAAAAGCATGTGAGCTGGGCAGTAAATTCACCAGAGGCAGCTCCTGGCTGCTCCCAACTAACTGCAGTGGACAAGCTCCAGTGTGAGATGGGAAAGAGGGAAGGAACTGCACCCTGGAAAACAGCTCCATCTGTCCCCTTGGGTCCAGGGAGAAGACCAGCTCTTTTTACAGCTGGGCTGGATAAGGTCACAGTCACAGGTCTAAGCTTCCTCACTGGTTTATTTTCAATATAAAAATGCCCTGGGAAGTGCTGACCAGACTGGGATTCAGCTCCCACTGTCCTATCCCGTGTGGATGTGCAGAGCCAGCAACTCCCATGGATAGAGCAGCAGGTCTGCAGGGATCCCTGTCCGGCCTGTGCTACCATCACGTGGCACGGTGGGGTCTCTGCAGGATTCGGGCTGGATTTTGGCCCCTCTGGCTCCAACATCTCTCCAGACTGACTATGGAAGGAAGCCCTGCTTTTACACATCCTGTTCCTGGTTGTGTTTTCTGTCAGGTATTCACAAGAGAGATGATGGAAGGTTTGTAAGTGATTAATAGGTGTGTTAACAAATGACCAATCGATGCTTACTATAAAGCCCAAACAGTCAATGGGCTGCTTATAATATTCTGTAATACCTTCTCCTGACAAGCTTATAATCACCTGCTGAATTATGCTGCTCGTATCTTAATGCCTATTAATCATTTATTAATCTTTTATAAGCCACTTGCAAATGAAAGCACAACATAAACTGTGAGATCCTGTTCTTTTTGCCACCCCTGAGCATCACACCTTCTGGGGGTTTAGGGAAGTTATCAGTCTAGAAGAGACATGATTTGAGCCAAAGACAGTCTTTGCAGCACTGCTGGGCTACAAGGCGATCACCACCTTCTGCGGGATTTGAGGAGAGCGGGAACGCGACACCAGCCGACACTTTTGTGGTTCAGACGATGTCAAAGTGGTGTTCAGAAAAGATGAAATAGTCACGCACACAAAAGCTTCAAGAAGAAAATCCTCCCAGAGAGAGGAGGAGGAATTAACTTCAAGGCTTATAGCAAGGAAAGGGAAAAAAATCCTCTCCGTAAGGACAGAGGATTGAAGCAAACAGACCACAGGCAGGTGAAAATAGCCAAAAACCCTTCCAAGGACTCACAGTCAAATCAAAAGATGCTCTGATACAAAGCAAGCACGGCAATAAGAATTGGCAACGCAACAGTCACACGTTCCTCCCCTCAGACAGGGCCAATTTTTATAAAAATATACATCTGTACTCACAGGCTCACACCAGGTCCCTAGGAGCCACAAGCTGCCACTGCTCCTTCCCCCACCTCAGCTAGAGCCTGCCATTAAATCCCCTTCCCAATTACTTACAGCTGCAATTACTTAAACCAACTCATTTTTAACCACTTCCAGTGCCGAGCTCTACACGGTGTGTTATGACAGTATTTGCTTCAGCTGCCTCCTCAGGACCCCTCCCGGCCCACCCCAGCTGCCTTTTCCCCCGCAGGGCGCTGATGGAGATCCCCCGGCCCCTTTTCACCAAAGGTAGGAACTGCACCCCTCTGAGCTCCTCAGCCCTCTCTCGTGTTCCCTGGACACCAGCAGGTCCCAAATACTTTGCCTCCCTGGGGTGTGCCAAGCAGCCACACACCCCCCGAGTTGACTTAACCCCCCCCTTTGCTCTGGGCAAAACCTCCAGCCCTGGGGGCCATCCCATGTCTAGGCCGGTGGCCTCAAAGCTGTGCCAGAAGCCACCAAATCCTCTTATTCCCCGCCGGGCAGATAGTGGGTTCGTTAAGGAGGTGTCACAGCAGTTTGCTCCTTCCTGACCCTTGAAACGCCCTGATGGACTTACGTTAGTTCCAGTCCCTCGTCCCATGCCCTGCTCTCTCCTGTCCCCCAGTCTGGTACTGGCTGCGCTGCTGGGCCACCTCCTGGAGCAATCAAGAACTAGTTGAATTGCAGAACAATTGATTTGGAACTATTCCCACAAATCCAACTACCCGTTGCAGCTCGCTCGCGGTCCTACCCGGAGATGTGTCGCCGCAGCATCACATCTCCAGCATCTGGAGGCAGGGCAGGAACCAAGGCTGCCCCCGCTGGGTTTGGAGGGCTGGGGGGAGGCAGAGCTGTGCAGCTGGGGTTTCAGGCAAACCACTGGCAGAAATGCTGAAGAAAAGGGCAGCGGTGCACCCAGGGCTGCTGCTGGGCTGGACGTGCACTGCTGGCACGGAGCCGGCTCTGCCAGCGACAGGCCA
>NW_010270339.1:39721-42438 GCF_000690775.1 Eurypyga helias
CTATGGTGCTGTCAGATGCACAGACACATCAGGTATTCGTGCGGCAGGACACAGTTTCTAAAGACATGTGAAGAATTTCCATCTGTGACATCCCCCTGTCCCCATCTTTTCCACCATCTGTCTCTTCTCCCGGCTGGGCAGGAGTTACCATGCTAAGCACAGGTTTCTACAGGGTAAACGTTTACCCTGCCCGAGTCACCGTGAGGTCATTGCTGGTGGAGACAGGAGAGCGATTTCTCTCCTCTGAAGTGGGGGTTTGCCGCTGGGCACATGAATCAGACCCTCAAAGTGCCCATTTTCCTCACCAGGGTACCCAGGGTATCCTCCCTACCTAGGTTAGATAAAATACCACAAAGGCTGACCCAGCTCCAGTCAAGTCAAAGAAGTCCCATGCATCCTAGAAGTCTAACAAGCCAACAAGGAAATGATGGACAAGAGGAAGAATTAGACAGTGAAGAAAGTTGTACAAAAGAAACCCAGGGCAAGGCTCAGTGTAATGCCGTATCAGTGCCTTTTCTCCTTGTTCTTTACCCTCTCAGGCCTCTGCCAGCCCTTTCTTCCCTTCTTTGCTCCTCTTTTCTGACTAAGCTCCACTAGAGACATGCCCTCACAGTGCGGAGAGGTAGGTTATCTTCACTTCATCGCCTCCTGATTCCTCAAGGGAAAAGCCAACTTCAAGCCAGGCACAAAACCAGAAGTAGCTCCCCTGATCCCACCTCTGCTGCCGGGGCTTAGTCCTCCACCCAGCTCAGCGTATTTGTTTTACCTACTTACTGCTGATAAAGAGTTTCTCTGCTTGCCACGGGTGAGCGAGCACAACTGCTCCTGCGGGCCCAAAGAAAACGTGCGGAGAAACCCGATTGCGCACTGACCTTCCAGACGGTGTGCATGCTAGTGAACGCCAGCCAGCCTCCCGAATATTAAACCAGCCGCAGCCAGCCCTGCATTTCCCATCACCCCACGTCTCTCAGGCTGCATCCTGAGTCCAGCCCTGCAACCGTAACGACCTGCTGCTTCTTACACTTCTCTTTCACATTGGACTTCGGGGGGTTGTCCAGGCCTGATCAGCAACCCCTGAATCGACTCCTGTCACAACTACCACCAGTCCCACCGCAGTGGTGAATGGTGCTGGACAGCCACTGGCAACACAAAACCCCTGCGAGACCCCATCGTGTTGTCCAGCATCACTCACCGCGGTGCAGCTGTCCAAGACCTGATGTAACACCCAGGACCCTCCTCTCCTCCCTGGGAAACCTTTCAACAGCTGCCCAGAATCTTCACTGTGTTCTCCCAATCACTGCCTCAGAGAATTAGATTAATATGGACCAACACAGACTCCAGAGCATCCCAGAGAGGGCAACTTAGCAGAATACATTTTCCCAACTCTTGGAGAGCTTTAGCCAACCTTCCCATGTGGATTCGAGAGGATCTGTCCTCACTACAGAGTCACAGACCACCCCAGGACACCTGCAGGTCTCCTCCAGACCTGCATGTTATGCCACGGGTGACGTTACGCCATGGGTGACGTTCTACCCACGCCATGCTACAGAGCAGGTGTCAGTGCCAGCCACGCCAGCTCCCTCTGCAGGGACTTATTGTAGCCAAGAAATGGCTTGACACAGAACCATGGAATGGGTTGGGTTGGGGGGGCCTTAAACCCCCCCCAGTCCCCCCCCCTGCCATGGGCAGGGACACCTTCTACCAGACCAGGTTACTCCAAGCCTCATCCAGCCTGGCCTTGGACACTCCCAGGGATGGGGCATCCACAGTTTCTCTGGGCAACCTGTCCCAGTGCTCCCCACCCTCTCCAGGAAGAATTCCTTCCTGATGTCCCATCCCAATCTCCCTCTTTCCGTTTAAACCCATTACCCCTTGTCCTGTCACTCCCTGCCCTTGGGAAAAGTCCCCCCCAGCACTGGAAGAGGCTCTGAGGTCTCCTGTGAGAGAACGAAACAAGTCCACAAACAAAGAGTTTGCACTGAATTTTGTGGCAGCTTTTTCACAGTCTTTTAAGTCCTTTTACCCCAGCTGTGTGTTCAGATTCCTGTGCTTTGGGCCACCAGGCAGGCTGGAAACAGGGAACAGGACCAAAGCCCTGGGGAGATGGCTCCCCCCGTGCCTACATGACCCCTGTGTGCCTTCCCAGACACCTGCTGCTGTTCCCTGTGATTTGTCGCAGATAATGTGTCCCTGATGAGGGTCAGCATCTCCTTGCTGGCGTGGACACGTGCTGTGCCGTCTCATTGGAATGCCAGGCACCCCTTAGCCCATGAGCTCGCATGCAGCCTTCCTCTCCCGGTTGGTCCTGACCTTCCCCACGTGGGACTGAACAGCACTTACATGGGAGTAGGAGGCTCTCCCGAGAACAAGCTCATTTCTACCAAGGGTGGACCTGAACTCGGAGAGCCCCCCCACTGCCTCTCTGCTCTGGCCACTGGTGCGTGCCTCCCACACCATTCCACATGCAGCAGCAGGGTCAGCTCTGCTGCCCGGTGACAGAACCTGCAGAAACAGCCTTGGGCCCAGGACACGCGACTGGCTCCCAGGGAAAACAAAAGCAAACAGCAACTCCCAGCACTCGGCGCAGCTCTCAGCCAGGGATCTCCACTCGCCAGTTAGGTTTCCTCCTCCAATTTGTACAGGGAAAGACGAAGAGGAAATGCCAGATGCTGCTGGGCACGGGGAACAGATTTGATGCGTGTGTTTAAAGCACTAAT
>NW_010270339.1:42463-44195 GCF_000690775.1 Eurypyga helias
CTTAATCCCTCCTTGCATCAGTAATCAGAGAGAGGAGCAGATGGTGCCAGAAATACAGTAATACGCCCATTAAAACAGCCTCCGTAGCTGCTGGGTTAGCGCCAGACCCTGTGCAGCAAATGCCTTTCCGAGAGCCTCGCTCCAGCAGAAACCAGCGGCTGGCGCAACGAGGCTGAGGAAACCAGAACCCGCTAGGAACGACCCGGCTATGTTTCAGCAGTAAGCCCAGAGCTCTCGCCCATGAACTAGTCACTGTGCTGAGCAAGACGCGTCCTCCACTCCAGCCCATTCTGCAGAAGGGGCATGTCCCCTTCGCCCCCTCCCTGCCACCCGCCTGTGCCCAGCGGGGCTCCGTGTCTCCCAGCTGCGCGGCAAGCGGCTCCGGCACGGCTGCTGGCCCTTCCAGGGTCCACTCGTCCCCCCAGAGGAACAAGCAGATGGAGAAGAGGCTTTCCAATGGTGGATTCCTCTTGTACAATTCCCAGCATAAGGTCCGTACGCAAGCAACCCTCTTTCAGTCAGGGACCAGGCATACCATTATTCCTCTGGATTTACAGGATTCTGTCCTACTGCACCTGTCTGGAAATCACATTTGCCTACACGGGCCAGCCCAGCCTTTTCCTACCATTTTCCATGGCACTCACAAAGAAAGGGGAAAGGTCAGCAGCCACCACCTTGCAGACCTTCTGACCTTGCATGGGCAACTGCCCGTTCCTGGACACGCTTCAATCCCACCACCCACCCTGGCTGCGACGGGCACAGGAACCAGCGAGCACGAGGGGCAAAAACAGCTTCACCGTTCTAGGTCTTAATTCTCCGGGGGAGTGCTGCCATCTCCTAACCCAGCACGTGACAAGCAGCTTCCTGCAGGCCAGGTAACAGCCTGCATTCTTTCTCTGGCCTCATCAATCTTCCCCGCTATATTTCCCCCCCAACGGAGGTGCTCCCACAAACGGCCATGCCAAGTCACACGTCGGCCAAGCGTGTTTCGCAGTAGGAAATCCCTGCATCCAAGGACCGCATCCGCTCTGGCTCTGCGCCTCTAGACAGGCGAACACCTCCTCAGCATTAATTAACTCTTTACATGAGGTGACATTTATTTCATTACCTCACTGAATGTCACCACCCAATTAGCTCATCCCCAAGGAATGGGACCTAATTAACCGCGACACGGAAACTGAAGGGTGGCAGCCTTCCTCTCCTGTAAACAAGTTGGTAGTGCGTAATTACTCAGCAATAACTACCTCGTTAAACCCAGAACGCAGTTTCCTTCTCCCTTCCCTGGCTTTCTTTTTGAAGACATTTCTAAGTTATCTCGTTTCGGTTTGCTCGTCACAACGCCGCGGAAGCCGCAGGATCGAAAGCGTTGTCTTCCCGCATCGGCTGTGTGGAAGTGGTCACGCCTACCACCACCGCTCCCTCCGTGGCTCCTCGACACCAATTTGCTCATGGGGCAACGGAAGCTCCCCAGCAGCGGGAGCAAAGGAGTGCCAGTCCAAATTCGCGTCCAGTGCCCTCCCTGCTGGACTCACAACTGCCCCACGTCCCAGACCAGCGGAATTCAGCGGCAAGAGGTGGTAACTGCCCGGGAAGTAGGAGATCCTGCCGTCGGCCTCCTGAGCCTGGTCCAGTGGAGCACGTTCAACGCCTCAAAACATCCCCTCCTTTCCTTCCTTACCTCTCTCCCAATGGCACGCTTCAGCCTTCCCAGGAGCCAAGGGTCCGTTCATCC
>NW_010270339.1:44231-45185 GCF_000690775.1 Eurypyga helias
GGGGGGCAGAGCTGCATCCGTCAGTGCGACGTCCCGCCTCCGAGCCGCGCTCCCTGGGCTGTAACCCTGAGCCACCCCTGCAACGAGAGAGGACAGAGGGAATGTGAGCCACTCTCCCTGAGCTGCTGCACTGCCCAGCCCTCCGCTCACCAACAGGTTATTTTCTCTGGTACCTTTTCCGCAGGGAGCGCCAGGGGCTGTAGTTTACCCTGAACCTGACCTGAAACGCGGAGCCAAAGGGTCATGAGATGCAAGGGAAGCATTAATCTCGCACGTTGCCTCAGTATCACAACAGATTTCATCCCCTGACTGCTTTTGCTCTTGGCTGGAGGTCAGCACGTTCAGGGAGCAATTCTCCCAAGAAAAGACGTGGTACTGGTAGAGCACCAGCGTAGTGCTGCCCCGACCTGTGTCCTGCCCTGCAGTGCACGGGGTTTCCCACGCCGGTGCAGAGACACGGCAGGCAGCCCACTCTGGAGCAAGCCTTCCACAAAGCGATGCGGCAGACCCCCAGTTTCTCATTATTACACTTGGCTTTACAGGAAACTGTCCCTTTAAGTGGCTCGGCCATGAACCACCTGCAGTGGGCTGCTGCCATACACGGAGGCTCACACAGCACTGCTGAGCAGGCACAGCTCGCGCACGGGCTCAGCCAGCTCTTTCCTGGCTCCCGGCTCTGAGCGACTGCTGGGTGCTGCAGCCCTCCCTTCCTAGTGCAATGGGAGCCGTCACGGACACAGCAGTCTCCTCAACACCCCAGCCACCCTCACCCATGCCACGCTGAGCTCCAGGTTAATGGGATTCAGCACCGATCAGCACAGACCCTCTAGCATCTGCTTTCAAGCCCACCTCTCCCTGTGTCCAGACCGTCGGAGGCCAAAGGCACAAGGTCGCTCTTGGCAGGCGTCAAGCAGCGGCCGGAGGAAGACCTGCCCAAGCCAGACTGGCAGGATC
>NW_010270339.1:45263-63752 GCF_000690775.1 Eurypyga helias
TCCCCGTGCGGGACACAGGAGGAAGAGGCCATCGAGACGGTGCCGCGCTCCAGCAGCGACTGGTGACCCAGCAGTGCTCCTGGGCCGGGGCGCAATGGGAGGAGGCAGCAGGTCCCCCTCAGCTCCGTTCGTTTATTTTCTTATGCTGTTTCTGCGGAGGAGAGTCACCTCTAAGGGTGGAAAGCACATGCATGGTGGCTGCCAGCCTCGCTGGGTGGCAAGGTCAGTGCGATCAGAGCCCTACATATGTTATTTCCTTGTTCTTCAGCTTAATGGGGCGTTCCGCCCTGTTATTGTCTTTATTGTCTTTTTTTTTTTTAATTTCCTAAGACATGTTTCATTAAATCTGAATTATGGCAATTCAGGGAAAGAAATTAGCCCATTAAAATTACAATGAAAACATCTTATAAAAAAGGATGTCAACTGCCATTTCTGCTCTGCTGGGTGAGGAAATGAGGAGAGACGTGTTGGCTCTGAGTGGGGACAGCACCTGCAAATGGACCTGTCTGCTGGGGGCTCTGCGAGAGGAGCCCGTGTTGGGGAGAGCTAAAGGGCTGCTGGGGGCTGACTGGGATTTTTCCATCAAAAGGCCTATTTCAGGTCTTTCAAAAGAGCTGAAAGGAGTGTTGCCCTGCACTCACGGGTGGTGTCGCTCCCTCCTGAGCAGCCGGAGAGCAGAAACCAGCAGCAACTTCTGCTTGGGTTTCCCTGCTGCAAAGCCCAGCGGGGCAGGACGTGATGGTGATGGGCACTGGACCTACAGCACCCTGGGGTCTTCTGGAAGGGGGAAAACCGCATGCTGCAGCACAGGCATAGGAACTGGAAGGAAGGAATGTCCCCAAAGCCTCATTTAGGAAGGTTTTGCACTTTTCTTTGAAACAGATTGTGATCCAGGTGTCAGGGACACACTGTGCCACGCACCCAGGCTCAGGCACTCCCATCCATCACCTCGTTCCTTCTGCCACACTAACAGCCTTGGGAAGAAAGAGATCTTGGTAAAGACAAAAGTGGAAAAAAAAATAAACCCCCTTAAGCTCACTCACTTATGGTTGTATGGGGTAGAAACTCAGATCTATTCCCCAGTACAACTGCCGCGTGAAGGGACACACTGTGCCACGCACCCAGGCTCAGGCACTCCCATCCATCACCTCGTTCCTTCTGCCACACTAACAGCCTTGGGAAGAAAGAGATCTTGGTAAAGACAAAAGTGGAAAAAAAAATAAACCCCCTTAAGCTCACTCACTTATGGTTGTATGGGGTAGAAACTCAGATCTATTCCCCAGTACAACTGCCGCGTGACGTGATTAAGAGTCGGCCCCTCTCCACGCTTTGCAGCCACGTAGCACCGCCGGGAGAAAAAATAAAAGTCTGCCAGCAAGAGAATAAAGGTCAGTTCTGCTGAAGTGAAACAGATTCCAGAACTGCATGTCAATTAGACACATACAAAAGAAACAATCCAGGTAATCCACTAAACTGGAAAGCAGGGAGAAAGCAGCCCTGTAAGATACACAGAAAGGCAGGTGGGGAGGGACTGGTGAACAGGAAGAGAAGGTACAGAAGAAATAACGAGTAGAAGAGGAGGTGGAGATAAATGTGATCTGAATTCCTGACAAGGTAAAAGCAAATGAAGTGACATCAGGATGAAAGACCCAATGAATCCAAAATACACAGTTCTGCTGCGTTGAACTTCGGGAGGGAAAAGGTTTCCTCTCACAGACAATTCGAAGAGCACGGGGGCGAGAGGAGGAGGGACACCAGGGTGGGGGGAGAACAGCCTGGCCTCCTCCACCCCGGGTACCAGTACACACACCCGGGTACCAGTACACACACCCGGGGAAGGAGCCACCATCAGCATCTGTCAGGTGACACTTCCCAGTTGGTGCCATACGGACACCAGTGACAACGGGTGGTCCCTACGATCTATCTGCACAACCCCCAGACCCCCACATCAGACCTGTCTGACCAGGGATCACTGCGGTGGCCAATCCGCCACCAGCAGCTGCTGGGGACACCAGAAAACCGAGCTCTGCCCAACACGCTCAGGCAGGCAGCTCATGCTCTGGCTCTGCCTTCACTGCTGGTGCCCCCAACGCCCAGCAAACGCCTGTTTGCAAACCTGCCCTCTGTCACCTTCCCTCCCGATCCTTCGCTTCTGCTAACGCGACGATGACGCACTTGGACTCAAAGAGCATCTAGTCCCTGCAAGTTTGCTGCACGGTGGTAACTACCTTTGTCCGTTTATCACCGATCCACCATAAAATCCAGCAGCAGCTTACGTGCGCTGGGAACAGATCCTTGTAAAAGTCCCATTACAATTTATTGGATGCTTTTTGCTTCCCTCCGTGGCTGAGGAAAAGCAGAAATTGTGCTGTTTAAGGTACACAGAGCGGACACGGGGCGTGACAAGAGAGCTCGGCCGCATCAGAGAAGCACCTTGCACACCTTCTGCCAGCTGAGACAGCCTGGACCCAGACGCGGCACGGTCTGAACCAGGACAAACTGGCCTTGCTCCGCTGAAGCACCGACTTAGACCTAAGGGAACTTGGGTGGATCTTAGCCCAGCATCGCCCTGGATCCAGCATGGATCTTAATGCAGCCTGGACGGAACTTGAGGGAATGAGCGAACGGTGTAGGACAAGGCTCCAGACCACAGAAAAGCACAGCCCCATACCGGCCCTCAGCCTACGGATCGTACCTGAGTGAAAGCACGGAGCTGGCTCCAGCCAGCTGACCCAAGGTGGACCTATGACAGCAACCTCAGTCAATCCTTAGTTCCCCTTTAGCTTCTTCTGCCTGTTTTATCTTTCCACTGAAATGCAGGTCCTGACAAAACTCTCCATCATTTCCTTTGGAGGACCCTAATCCAGAATTTGAAGAAGCAAAGAGTTCCCCATGTTTTCTCCACTCCTTAAAAGCTTCCCCCAGCCCAGATCCTCCCGTGGGTTTGGCCATGCCTTGGGACACAGCCAGATGATGCTGGCTGGAGGTGCAGTTTGACAGGGCATCAACACCCCTCCCTGTCTTTCCACTCTTATTTTACACTCATCTGTTACACGCACCACTGCGGGATTTCCATCCAGAGAGGGACTTAGTTGAGGTAACCCCAAAAACGTGGAGTCTCACATCAAACACCAAATGGAAGATGCATGAAAGAGCATCAGGGTGCCGTTAGCCTGGTGCCAGTTTCAAGGATGGAGTGGAGGCCACGGGACCGACACTGTCCTGCCATTTGAGGACACTCGCAGAGGCCGTGGCATTGAATTGGTTGTGTTTCCCAAACGTTTCCCACCCTTCAGCAAGATCCGAAATGTGGATTTCTGGTGGAAGAAAGAGGAGATGTGACACTTTGCTGCAAGAGGCAAACATCTCGCCGAGTGGTTCATGAGCAGAAAAGGTCGGTTAAAGCTGGAATCAAAGAGCTGCAATACTGGTGTTGGAAACGTACGTGCAAAGTGGTCCTCCAGCCTCACTCCCACCTTCTCATGCACCAGCTTCCTGTTCTCCCTTGCCTCCTTTACAAGGCGAGGAACAGGCTAATTAATAAGGCCACAGAAAACCAGAGAACCGTCCCCTGAGAAAAAAATACATTTTGTTTAAACTCATTTCCATCTTCTTCTTCCCCCCCAATGAATTTTGACACTGATCTTTTCCCTTTTTCTTGTTTACTGTTTTAAACAGAAAGTTCCTGCTTTCAAAACAACTTCATTTCCTCCCTCTCCTTCTTATTAATCTCCAAACGAGGGAGCAAGCGGGTTCTCAGCTCCCCCGGTGAGGGAAACGTTCCGTTCCATCTCCTCACCAAAACCTGGCGGGTGTTCATCTGATTTGTGGCACATACACTGCTTGGGCCGAAGCCTGTCTGAGGAGGCGTGCTGATGATGCGCAGCAATCCACGCGTACTGCAGGGCTTCCTCACCCTTTGTGACTTCGCTCTTCTCTCTGGAAGAACTCGATTCAGCCCCACACGCTGCTGCAAGCACCAAATCAGCCCCAGGTTTACATCAGGGCAGCAGAGATGGGAAACAGGAACTGGCTACAGGGGAGCTAAAAGGGGACCCTTGAGTACCAAACACCCGAGGTGCCTTGTACCTGCCTGGGAGCATCCCGGTTTGGCGCAGCGCTGGCAAAACGAGGCGGGTGCTTCCAGCCAGGCCCGAAGAGGAGGAGAGGCCGAGGTAGGTGGTGTTCAAGCAGTGTGCAGGCACGGAGGGTAGTTTCTCTTTGTTCCTGGCGAGGCTCAAAGCAAAACTACAAATGCCACCGCTTTGCCCTGCATCTGTGTGTCACAGAGAGAAACACCCAACTCCCACCTCCCCGATGGGACACTGGTGCTACACTTATTCCTTGGCATCTGCGAGCGGTACCGTGGGTGTCAGCAGGCAGCGGTGTGCCTGTGGTGTGCAGCATCCACCCCCCCCCACACTGATCCGATCCAGCAGTGTTGGGAAGATGCCCCAGAAAGGCCTGAGGGGGTGTTGGAAGGAAACACACAGCTGTCATATGCTATAGCACCCCTACTCCACCCGGGTGGGGGGTAGGGAAGCCCTGACATCCCTTTCCCAGGAAAAGTGCACCTGTAATGGATGCTCTGGCAAGGCAACATCCCAAAGCGTATCAGACAGCACTGAAACCTGGAAATTAGCCTGAATCTAAACCATATATATTTAACACCCCAAATGCAAAAGCATGACCCTTTATTTACTAACTTGGGCAACGTTAATAAAGATAATACATAATTATTGCTGAAACAGTTCAACGGAAAGGTTCCCTCAGCTGTAAACACAGCACATTTCTCCCCTCTTTGATGTCCTAATTACAAGTATCACCGTCCATCTGAGTTAGAACTAGATGAAGGCTCTGCTTGCATTTAAAGTAGCTGTTAGCACTGCTTAATAGCGAGAGATGACTAATTGGCCATCATGTTGGTGGTGAATGAAGCTGAGATACAAGGCAGTGCACGAAAATCATGTGTGGCTATTGCCAAAAATCAGACTGAAAAGCCTTATTGCTGGGGCACTGGTGAGTGCAGAAATCTCCGGTCAAGGTGGGAGGCCAGGACTGGACCACTCCCTGCAGAATGTCAGATAAAGTTTGGTATCTGCTAAGAACATGGAAAGAAAATCTTCTTGGGAAAATTCTAAGCTGACTCCTAGGTTGGACATTTGTCCAGGCAAATGTGGGATGTGTGATAAGAACCTGTAGCCTGAATTTTGACCTATTCCAGCAGCTCATGAAGAGATGTTATCAAAATACACCACAGGAGGTAAAGCCAGTGTGGTAGGAGCCTCAATTCTCTCTGGTGCATTGGCTGGATATGACCAACCAGAAGAAACAGAGATTTCCCCCCCAAAATTACAGAAACTTGGATTGTTTCCAAAAATCAACTGGAAAAAACCAAGATGCGAATTTTTGCTGAGGGACATCCTCCCTCTTGATGTCTTTTAGCATCTTTTCACAGCGAACCCCAGGTTCAGAAAGGGATGAGAACAGAGGTCGGTATTCTTATCCCTGTAAATAACCTTCCACAGGAGAAAGGGCTTTGGGTTGAAAATAATCAACAGTTGAGCCCATTAAGAATTCCCCATAATGCAGCTGTTAATGTAACGGGGCCCAAGGTGCTAAAGACTGTCCTGGCACTCCTCCTCGCCCATGTGTCCCGTTGTTCTGGGTCGGGTTTGCCCTGTCAGCGCCCAGGCCGGTGACGGATGTGTGCTGCTCTGCACGTGGTGCCGCTCTCACGTGCGCGGAGCCTGTGCCCGGGCAGGCTTTAGGAGCGCTATCAGCACCGCAGGGGTGCCCATGCTCCAGCCCGAGGCAACGACACCCAGGGTGGATTTCCAGAGGACGCGGAGGCACGCCGGGGTCTCCTGTGCGACATACAAGTCTCTGTATCGACGTGGGACACGTTTTGCTGGAGTGCGCAAAGTGGGAAAGACAAAGGGTGACAATGCCAGTGGCCCTTGGGGGCCACTGCAGCCCATGAGATGCGCTTAACAGTCCCCAGTCATCTGAAAATGTGTAAATCTCCAAGATTATCCTAATGGCAAATAGGAATCTTTAAAAAGCCCTTGCTTCTCACAGCCCTTTCACGCGCTGCTTGGCAGTCAGCTTGTCCCCGGGACACGAGGAAGCATCTGTGTTTGTGGGGCAGGTGTGGGAGGGAACTGGTTTATCCATGAAAATATGGCCAATTGCACCTTTTACTTCACACATTTAGCCACTGAGATGAAACAAAACTGTGCAGAAAACCCGATTCCATCTGCTGCACAATGCCATTATTACCATAACCCGCGTAGAAGGGTGAACTTCCCAGCACCCGCAAACACGTAACGAGAGTCGCTGCCAACCCCGGCTCGGGAGCGGAGCGCAGAGCCTCCCAAAGCTAACGCCTTTGTCCTGCTGTGACCGTGACGCCTCAGCTCAGCATTAGCTGGGAACAACTCGACATCTGGAGTGCACGCGTCCTCCTGTGCCAGCCTTGATTCCCAACACTTTTGTCTCCCCACCCTCCCTGTCGCCTGGAAGAGCATCTCCTCCAGTGCAGCGGGAAGGAAGCTGCAGGACGGTAGCGCAGACCTTGTCTGTTCCACCCACCAGACTGGAGAAAACCGCTTTGCCGTGTCTGCGCAGCACCCCGGGGCTCCTGCTGGTTGCACAACGCGCGGCGCGGGGGGCAAAGCGCTGTCGGAGGGAGCCTGCAGCTTGAAGCACACTAGTAATTAGTGATTCTGGGCCGTTGGCGCCAGGCTCTGCGTGTCATCTGTCAGCCCAGCAGCCAGGGAGCACTTCTCTGGCCAGCCTCTCTTCCCGGAAAGAAGCGGAACTGGGCATACTGGGCAAGGCGTGACACTGGGATGGAGAGGCGTAAGCTATGCCAGTTCATCCAGGGGCTACACTCTTCCTCAAGGCTTCAAACAAAATAGTAAGTTTCTAGCAAAAGCCCACACACCGAAACGTTTTTCACTGCCCTTCCACCACCAGGATCACACCATGTTTTCCTTACTCTCTGCACTGTATCCTGGGGGTATTTTCCAGATGTCCTGTGCCCAGCCGGTGGCTGTGCCTCCGTGCATGATGCCGACAGTGAGCTGTGCCTGCATGATACCTCCTCCCCACCCTGAGCTCACGGTTCCCTACAGCTGTCCTACATCTCTTCTCCAACTCCACAGGGAATCCTTATCCATCGTGCTTTCTGCCAGGGCCAGCTCCTGCCCCGCCTGACCTCGGCCACCACCACGTGATAAAGCATTAACTGGGGGCGCTGTCCTAGAGCAGCTCCCGAGACGGACGCTGATCCGTGTGCTCACCGGAGTAACTCTGGGATTAAAGCAGAAACCAGCGTAGGCAGATCTGGGCCTGGTTACAGACACCGCTCACCCCTGCAGCACACACTGAAGCACGATTGCCTGGTAGGGTTAAACCTTTCGCCCCCCAACTCAAAATCTTCCCAGCGGTGCGCAAACTCACCTCAAGACGTCACGATCCGGGGTTGCAGCACAGCATGGTGATCTCGCTTTTCTTAAGCGCCGGTTTCGCACGCTGCACGAGTGCGCAGCCCTCGGGGGGCCGGCAGCAGGCACAAAAGGCACTGGGTCTCCGTCGTCTGACTTGGGCGAATATCATCCCCCGTTGATCTTGTGCTGAGGACGATCCCTGAAGAACCAATCACGCAAAAATCGACTTTACGTTTGAAGGACAAATGCAAAGTCTCACCTACTGTTCTTTTGCACAAACGCTCCATCACAGCTGACACAGCCGCTCCTGGCGGTTACTGCACTTTAAGTAGCTCTGTTGGCAAATGATAAATACAAGAGCATACATTTGGATAACCTTACACCCTGGAGAGAAGAGGGTGCCCTGGATTTACTGTTACAATGCTTAATATTGCTTCATTTTGTCCAAAGAGAAATACTGGAGCTGTACATAAAGGTGAATGCTGTAAATCAATAAATTCTTGGTAAACCTGATTTTTAGCTGAAGAGGACTTTAGCTGCATCACTAAGATGCTGAACAGGGGAAGGTGTTTTTTCCCCAAAACGAAAAAGGAGCGTGGAATGTAGAGAAGTGTTTTCTGCTTGAGGTGCCAAGAGATGGGAAGTCTGCTGGTCTGGAATACCTTCCCAGGAGCTGTCAAACCCCCCCAGTCCTCAAAGGCAGCAGCACACAGCAAACAGCAGAGCAGGGAATCCTTCCACAAGATACCTCTGAGCTTGCCTGAAACTCTCTGACAGCAGCACTGGGTTCCATCACCCCGTGCCCCAGAGTCTGACCCGCTCACAGCGGGAGCCCAAGCCCGGGTGCTTTAACACGGGTGCAGCTCCCAGATCCTGCTCCCCAAACGTCCCGCTGGTTGCGGGAACGCAGAGGCCTCTGCACATCAGGCAGGTTGCAGAGGACGCGCTGGTCTGAGGAGCATTCGCACACCGGTTTCCTTTCCTCGAGAGGAAGAAGGCTGCTGACAGGAGGACCAAGGATCTGGACACAGGCACCAGTGGGAAGCATCTCCCAAGCCCAGCCTTCCCACCCGGATTCTACCTTGCAGGCCACGATGTCCTTTGCTATTTGTCTGACGGGTGAAACCGCGATTGTCCACCCAGACCTCAGCACTGGTGACCTGGGGAGCAGCCGCTGAACCCACCCTGGAAGCTGGTGTGAGAGTGTTTAATTGTGTTGCTGCAGCTCAGCTGTGCTGTGCTGCTTGCTTACCGCCTCGATTTCAAAGGCTTGTCTGGGGTTTTTCTGGTTGTTTTTCTAATAAGCTACGTACTGCAATTTATTCTGCACCACAGAAACCAGAGAAACATCTCTGAGAGAAAGACAACTCGCACAAAGAATGACTCAGACGCACACCCCATCCTGCAGCGAAGAACAATGCCCGTGCCCAGCAGCAGAGCCCGCTGAAATCTGTAGCAAGGCTGCTGGAAAACACAAAGAGGGTTGGAGGAGTTACGGAAACACAAGCCAAACCCGCTGATCAAAGAATCAAATTAGAGACAAGAAAGGAAGGGACGGCTGGCGTGCAGTCAACCAGGCTCCCTGCGTGCCGTGACGAACGCAATCGAACCTCTCTTTGTGTCAGTTCCCCCCTTACCCGTTCAGTCTACGGGAGGCTGGGGGCAGAGCCAGTCCCTCATTCCATGTCTGCACACTTCCCAGCCAAGTGAATCCCGTGGTTCTATGAAGGTAAATAAAGAAGGAATTCTCGAGCACCAGGGTGATTACATTTCTAAATAATTTTGTGTTTCACTGTTAACTGCCTGTGAGCTCTTACCAAAGCTTTTCAAGCGGGGAGATATGCTGGGCCTCTTTTCCCCAGGAGACACGCCGATGGAGCTGGAGCTGAGGCCTTTGAGCCTTACAAAATCTCCTTCTTACCCCTACTTCTCTGAAACTTGGATGGGCATCATCCCTTCTAAGACCATTATCCCTCCATCAAACGGCTGAAATTGGCCAAGATGCGCAGAAGTTGGTGAGTCAAAGGACATGCAGCTGCACAACCTATTTCCAGGGAAAACAAACTCAAAACCAAGCCGGCTGGAGCAAAGCAAAGCCAACTCTGCCGTCTCAATCAGCAGATCAGTTTGTCCTCTAAACAGTCCTGACTCCCTTCTCATACAGCTTAAGCCCAAGGGGAATTATATCCCCAGCAAATGAGAAGCCAATCTGGTTTTGATTTTCATCCTGTCTCCATCGCCTGAGCTGTCTTAATACACCCAGGGCCCAGCGGCTGCATCTGAAACACAAATATTAACCATTCCCTGGAAAAGCTGACCAAAGAGCAGCGCTAATTCTCCATCACTCAGATCCAAACCAGAAGTGCACAGGAGAAACCACAGCCTATTAGGCTCAGCACAGAGGTCAGTCATTGAGCTTTTCTGAGCTTGACAGGGGCCAGAGGCCAGAGCAGAGCAACACGCAGGTTCGTTCAGGCCGGATAACCCACAGGACTAACTTACACGGAGTCTCTGTTGTGCTGGCATCAACCCTGGGAGAGGAACCTGCACGACTCTTGGGGGCCATTAAAAAAATACACTAGAAAAGCACAAGACCCATGACTGGAATTTCAAGCCAACACTGCATCAGCTACAGCAACACATTCAATCTGACCACAGGGTTTCCTAGGTAATGGGACAAAACACTGTCATCCCATGCTCTTAAAGAGTTCAGCTGCAACTGAATCCTCCAGGGCTTGCCCAGCTTTCCCAAGCTGCCTCCTCAAGAGGGCAGCCCATTTCCAGGGACACAGAAGCCACGGTCTCAGGGTGATGGACTCTGTCCCTGACATGGGAGGGGGCTGGCTTGACAGAGCTGCTGTACACAGGAGGGAGCCTGGCACGCAACGCGTTAATGCGGATCGCTGCTGGAGACCATTCATCGATGTTGATAGCAGTCCACAAGATTCTTAACCTCTGTCTAATACTGTCACACCAAATAGATGGTTTGCCCTCATGTTTGCAGCTTTCGCTGCCTTGTCACGTAATATCTTCAGGGGCCAGAGGCCACACCACCGCTTCTATCAATCCAGCTGCGTGCCCTGCCGCGTTGCATTAGTCCCTTCCGTCTCCGTCAGGCTCTGGTAGGCAGTCAGGGCTGTTTACTGATACCCACTGCACAGTCAGTCTGAGTGATTTCCGTACCTATGACCCTCTCTTTACAAATCACACTGGTTGAAGGCTATAATTATGGGATATAATTAGAAGTGGAGTTTCATTTAATGGAGACAGCAACATGTCAAGCGCTCCAAGGGTGCACCAAGCTGCAAGCTATGATTCTTTCTCACCCCCTCCGCTGCTGCTGCTGCTGTTTTGGAGCACATAAAATGCCTGTTGCACTGAGGATAACCTAGACAACGCAGACGATCTTGCTTCCCATGCTGTATCGCCAGCTAAGAAGTGAAGCTCTAAACATGAATTTAGCCCATCATTACACCTGTCAGATCTCACAAGACAACAACACATCTTACAGGCCAACGGATCGAGTCTGCTGGCTTTCAACTATTCCTGTCGTAAAATCCCTCCCCTTCCCAAGCCAACCCCAACGTAAACTCAGTACATGCACATTTACTCCCTTTCCAGATCACAAATTCAAGCAGAAATAAATACAGCAGTAGAGAAAAGTCCTCTGTATATGCAGGCATGGAAGATGATCCAGTCTTTGTTATAGTCTTTGTCTTGAGAGCGCTTTGTTCTACCTCTCGACAACCCTCCAGTAGCAAACAAACTCTGGATTCAGAGTATCTATGAATGTAGCTGTCAGATGTCTTTAGGAACATGGAGTACAACCTCGACCTCTTCATCAACTTCAACCTTTCATGTCCTGGTAGATTCTAAAGCCAACCTTCTCTGGACTATCAGCACTACAAAAAGAAGACATTACCATGGACAAGGAGCAGAACCCAAAGCTGAAAAGAACAAGTACCTGTGAGAAAGGTGACAACAAACCAACCTACTCAGCATATTCCTCCTACACTGCACCATGCAAGTGTCCAGCCCTGCATCACGAGGGCACAGGGAAAGGCCTTGGCAGCCTTTTGGGCAGAGTCAACCCTTGGCCCTTCTGCTGCAGTGGGCAGTAAGAAGCCCTACGATGTGAGTCCTTGTCAGGCACTGGGATGAGAGCAGCAACGACCCCGCACCACCTGGAAAACAAGAGTTGGTCCTTCAGACAGCACCACTGGTGACTGCCAGGATGAGTTACTTGCATGGACTCACCAGGCTGCTGTGACACCCAGGTCCTGGGACCCAGCTCCTCTCTGGACACGAGAGCCAACATGACCCAGCCATCCACAGCTGCCTGGAAACCAACACGTCCAGCACAGGGCTCAAAAGTGCCGAGGCAATGCTGATGGGAAGCGGCAGCAGCCAGACTATGGAAGAAGCCAGTTGGGTCTTTGTTCCGAGGTGACTGGAGGACACAAGGAGCCAAGATCGTTTCTCATCGAGTAAGAGAAGTGAAAAGCACATTCCTAATTCTATTGGTGTCAACAAGAATTCAGCTCTTATTCATGCATTCAGAGTGGTGAAACTACACCAGGAATTGCTTTGCAGCAGGGTGAAGGAGCCAATGGACATGACAAGTCCCAGTACAGCCATGAGGGGCACACGAATACCATTACCCATCCGGAAAGCTTTGTGGTGTCTTTGGAGAAAGACAGTGAGAGAAATTTAAAAGACAGCACTGACCACACCTTCCCGTGGCATTTATTTACTTTTGTGCCTCCAAATAAAAGCCACCAAGGGAAGAAATACAACCCCTGCGTCAGAGACAGATTCCCAAGTGCTGTCTCATACGTAGTTTGAGTGAGACAATCTGAAAAGCAGAAGAGCGGGCTGGAAAGAACCAACCCCAGCAAAGGTGCTGCTCAAGGGACCTGTCCTGCACTGATGAAATCATTCCAGCCAACACTGGGCTCCAGTGAAAGGGGAATTTTGGAGTCAGTCTCCCAACCATCTCATATGATAATCCAGCTGTCTTTCTTTCAGCCTGACAGAGCAGGCACTGGAGAAAATGATGAGGATTTTATAGCACTCTGTGGTGAGCAGGTAATAACTTTGAGGCTGCACATCTGGGCTCCGTGGCAGGGCTGGAATAATTCACAGTAAAATACGACTTCTCATTTATCACTCTGACACTTAATAAATACTTCCTGGTGAAGCCCAGGAAAGAGGAAGAAGAAGAGGGAGGGCACATCCCATGCTTGTGGTCACCAGGTGAACACAGCACACAGTGAAGGACAGTGAGAGACCAGCCAGGAATCACAGACCTGGGACCTGTTGGAGGAATGGAGTGCTGAGGCCTCAGCTTGATAAATACATTTTTTGTCCAGAAGCGCCATAGAGGCCCCTTCTGAGCTCAGGCAAGACCCCTGTGGACACTGACATTGCACAGTGCTGGTAATGATGGGTGAAGGATGCAAACACCACAGGACAATGGTGTGTGGCCCTTTCTCCCCTCTTGTGCTACCATCGCCCCACTGCCACGAACGAGGAGGGCTGGTACATCCCACTGTCTGCGTGCCGACGGCCCTGTGTGCCGGCACGCTTCCATGACTATCTATGCTTGGCGGTGGAAGTGCCCCACGGACATACATCGTCACGTTGCTGCAGAGTCAGGAAAACGTCTGTGTTCTTTGGGAAAAGAAACGAACCTGAGGCAGGTGCTTGCTTGGAGAGAACAACAGCAACTTGCCTGGGGCAGGTCTCCAAGTCCTCCAGCAGACAGACTGACCTTGCCAAGAACGCGTCGCTGCTTCCCCTGCAGGCAGGAATGGTTCCCACTGATGTGCAACCCTGAGATCTGGGCAGGGGTCAGGCCCTGGTACCTCCAAATCCCACCTTGCCTGGAAAGAAGTGGGAGCTCAGCCCCAGGAACTGGAAGTAAGCCAGCAAGTACCTCTGGCAGGAGCTGCTGTTTGCTTGCAGCCGCAGCTCCCTTGGAAATTGAGGTGAGTGGTGCTGCCAGCAGGTTCGCCCCCAGGGCCGGTGCTTGCTGCACAGGAGAAACTTATATTCACTTGTAGCTTCCCTTTGCCTTGAGCTGTCAGTGGCAGCAGCCCAGACACCAGCCCTCGTGAA
Organism: Eurypyga helias; assembly: GCF_000690775.1. Lineage (NCBI taxonomy): Eukaryota > Metazoa > Chordata > Aves > Eurypygiformes > Eurypygidae > Eurypyga > Eurypyga helias. The sequence goes on from NW_010270339.1 coordinate 58,838, forward strand.
GGAGCGTGCAAGGCAGGGTTCAGCATGACACAGGGGGATTGGAGGGAGCCAGACCTGCCTGTGGCTCCTTCACCTGGCTGCTCTGCAGAGTCTGTCCACGGCCTCACACCCTGAAGGCCTTTTTATCTACGAGGATGCAATTTCCTCTTCAGCTCCTTGCATCGACACGCTTTATCAGCTGATCAGTGGAAGAGATTCTCATCCTCCCACCCCCTGAACAGGCCTGTGCAGCTGCTGCTGTATTCACACAACACCCTGATGGACCACGGAGCCGTCAAAGTCCCCGGTTCCCTCTTTGGCTGTTCCCCTCAAAGCGATGGTGTCCTGGTTTAGCTGAAGAGCTCATCCCCACCGGGGGGGCGGGGAGGATATTGCTGTATCGCTGGAAACACTCTGGAAGTGTTTTAGCAACAGAGGCAAACAACAAACATTGCCCTGTGCACAATATCGACTCGGTTAATTGGCAAGTGAGGTGTTGGGCTGGCCTCCTGCTTGGCTTAAATTGTATATGCACCGAACACTGTCTCCGCTCATCATGCTGTCAGCGGGAAAGGCTCCATACGGAGTAATCACACGCTGCTGCAAACCAAGAGAAAATAGCAGACAAACAAAGCGAGGAGATGGAAGTCGGGTGGAGGGGGCCAAACTGGAGAACACAAGCAAACTCGCAGACTGCAACTGCACCTTCTCCTGGATTCCCGAGGAACTCCTTGGAGCTGAGGTTCGCGTAGGGTGGCTACAGGCAGACCCAGCGACGGCCGGGAAGGAGGGGGCTGGATGAGCAAGTCCCATGTTTTCAGCCCTGGTGCTAATGGGAGAGGGGTGCTGGGGAGCAGCGCAGTGGAAGAAAGCACGTGTTCTGCCACCGCCTTTTCGCATAACCCTGGGAAGCCACTGGTACTTCCTCTGCCCCAGTTCCCGCGTGGCAAGTGAGCATCGCAGGCCGGTGCCTGTCCCTGCTCACTGCTTTGCTTATGGACAAGGTTTTCTAAGACAATATAGCCCCCTGAGGATGCATTTCTGTGCCCATAAGTACTTAAAATTGTTCTAAGCAATTATGAGCCTAACTCACTTGGGTCTTGTCCCATTTCAGTGCAGCCTTGGGCATCCCAACGCCTCTCAAATCTGGCCCCAGACCCTCAGAGGCAGTGAACCGTCTCTTAGTATCACTGTCTACACAAACACAAGCATCTGCCCGCCCTCGCACATTGCTGGCTTGCAGTACGGCGCCAGTAACCGTGGGGCCACAGAGGTCTGAAACCAAAAGCCATCTCCCAGGAGATCCCAAACCTGTAGCCACCCCACAGATTCTTCCTGCAGATGCAGTATTGCATCCTGACTACACAACTGTGCCTGAGTCTCTTCCCACTTCGCACCCAGGCCCCACGAGACCTCGTCTGCTCCGTCCTGCCGGCAGTCGGGCGCTGGGCAGAGCCATGCTGGTGGCTACTGGTTCTCCAGAAGGGTCACTGCATGCTCTCGGCCAGCGGCCACGAATCTGGAGCCAGAGTCACGTGGAGGCAAATCCACTCATGACCTCCCCAGCCCTGGACTGGGAGAAACCAAACCAAAGCCCACACAACCCACATGCATTAGCAGTATGGACGGCGGTGCCAGGGGCTGAAGGAACCAGACAGGCACTGAATTTATAGCTGCCAGAACATCCCACACATTTGGAGACAACATCCCTGGTGGAAGTGGTGTCACATCAGAGAAGCACAGGGCAATCTGGCCACTGGGGACCAGGCTGCTCTCCACCATATCAACTCCACTGAAGTCCTCTCCCACACCTCCGTACATGCCAGAAAGCGTAGGGAGTTCAGGGCAGTGAAAACTCGCACTCTTGGCTCTGCCACATTGGCCAGGGCCAGCAAACAGACATTTGGACAAGAGCGACAGCCTTCCCGTTACGCTCATGCTCAGAAAGGATGACAAATGGGGAAAAGCATATAGGTGACAGCAACCCTACTGCTGGAGCCAGGCCAGATGGCCAGGGGCGTATTTTGGGTACAGATCAGTGTTTCCCTGGAAAGCTGCAAACTTCACCTGTCAGCCCAGGACTTACTCCCTGCCTTTGTGTACACTGTGTCTAATCCCAGTTCCCAAGTTCATCAGGAAAGCAGACGCTTCCATTAGCAGCGCTTAGAACTCGGCTCTGTCAGCACTTCCACTACAAGTCTGGAGGAGTTAAGTTGCCATAAAGCATCTGCTCCCAGCTGGAACGCAGCATACAAGAGGGGGAGATATATCTGCATAAGTCCCATTAGTGCTTAACGTTCGTTGTCTCCTGGGACCTGTAGCCGGGAAACACCTCCCAAACTAGTGCAGGAGCCAACACCCTCCCCAGATTTACTCTGCAGACATCGGGCTGGGGATTTTACGTAAGGTTTAGCTCGACTGGCACGCGTTGGGTGGCTTCTGGTCCAGCTCTACGTTTCTGTAAAGCAGGCAGGGGGTGCCTTGGCACAGTGTGCCAGGTGTTAATTACCAGCTACAAGCACATCCGCACACGCAGTAACATTTTTCATCGCAGTCTGGAATAGAATCACGATGCAAACAGAGCACCAGGTTGAGGAGAAGGGTGTTTTCTTCATACTGGCCATCAAATAGGAGGTGATTCTGGGAGGCAGGTGGAGAAGGCAGAGAAAAGGCTATTGCGCATCGGTACTGCAGGGAGGAAGAGATTTAGAACACCGTGAGTCACAGTAAACACACAGCTTCACACATGTGATCATCTGCTGCAGAAAGAGGTGCACGCTGGTACGCTACGGAAATCCATCCAGGAAAGCAGGATGCTACAAATCCATGTGGATTCACTGCAGATGTTCTACATTTCTGGGCCCCAACAGCCACTTGGATGAGAAACAGACAGGAACTACAGCCCACAGTGCCTACATTCCTTAGCTCTTCTGCCTGCAGACCAGGAAATCTGGGAAGTCGTTAACTTAGATGAACTTCTGCGTGAAGAAACAGGGGATCCATCCATTCAGGAGCAATGTGAAAGCTCAGACTGGTTCGCAGCAGAGAGGGAGCTGCTTTAATTCCAGGCAGAGAGAGGAAAGCAAGGAATCACAGCACTGTGTCTAGCAAACATTTCTGCCTCACAGTAAACTGATTTTTTCGGAGTCTGCATCTCCCTCCCCAGGAGTCAGGGTTGGAAACATCCTTCTGAGAAATGCCGACAGAGGCAAAGAGAAACCCAGAGCTATTTGAGCATCACCGGGGGGGTTTCAAAGCTGCAGCAGAATTTCTCTCTCCATTCTCTCCTACCCTTATCTCTAAAGCTCTCCATGATGTGTAGAGCCTGTGACCTTGTGAAGCCCAGAGCAGAAAAGGGAGCGGGAGCACCACCAGCCATGAGACTCAGTAAATATCCCACATGTCCACGTCTTGGAGCAGGCAGAGAAATCTCTGGGAGCCTGCCAGCACACAGGGGAGGCTTCCCTTGAGGTTCCTTGCTGGATGTCGAACTTCTCCCTTTACCAGTGTGATTCCGGCTTGAGAGAGCAGAACATGCTTCCCCCTGCCTAGCTTTTGGGACATCTCCTCCCAAGGGCAGCAACAGAGGTAGAGAGGGAGAACTGACTATTTACCTGTGCTCACACTAAGCCTCCCAAACCCTTTGTCCAGGTTGGAGGAAACAGTCCTTCCGAAGTCTTGCTCAGTACTTCAGAGCAAAGTTTAAGGTCTCGGTGCCTGGAGGGGGACATTAAGTGGGAACAAGCAAAGGACAAGGAACAGGAGCTCCAGAAGCAAATAGGATGTCTCCCAGCAGTGCCTCCAAAAGAGGCAGACTGCAGGGCAGGCCCTTCAGCTGAGCTGGGAGCTGAGCAAGGACAGGCTGGGTTCAAGAGCGTGCAGCCAAAGGGATGAGACAGCAGGGGGAACAGGGAAACCAGGAAGGTCAGTAAGTGCTGCAGAGCAGACCAGGAGCCTCTGAACATCCCCTCCAGACGCACCCACAGGGCTACTCACAACCCAAGCGGGATTTAAGCCAGTCCATCACCAGGAAGAGAAACCTTTCAGAAGAAACTTATCAACTGCTATTAACTCTTTGGATGATGCCGTGAGACAGAGGCGTGAGAAGAGGCAAAATATCACTTTTTGAGAAGCACCAAACTCAGTCCTTGCCCTCAGTGTCTGTTTCTGTTCTAGATTTTTCTTCCTGCAGCTCCAGGTCTCCTGAACTTTGCTGGAGATGCCACCTATTTTTAACCTGCCTTGGCACTTATGTTATCATTCATGTCAGAATGAGGCCAGGCATTAAATATATCTTTCCACCAAAACTTCCCAGATTTTGTTAATTTAGGCATTCTAGTGTGATGCTCCATACGCAGGGGAGCACGGAAGAATGAGCGTCTCGGTCCTGCCCTGAGACTCGCCTCCGAAGCGAGAGCCAGTTCCGTGCACGCACATGTACACAGCATGTGCCGTGGCGAGGGATGGCCCCGTTCCTACCTCCCTCACCCGCCCAAGTCTTGTCCCAGAACTGTTTCAGGGGCCTCAATATTTATATGTGAGCGATTTGTCGGTTGCCCCAGAGCAGCGACTACAGGTAGTAAATCAATACATTGCATAAGCACAGGCCTGTACCACATCTTTTCATATTAAAATGAGCCATTTGAGCAACTGTCCACGTCCCAACTCCTTACTCTGTCCTTTGGCTTTTCCTCGCTGTGGCACCGCTCTCTCCTGTCCATCCGAAAACGGCTGTACTGAATCTCTACTAAAAGCAGCAGCCCTAAACGGAACGTTAGGAGAAAAGCCGCCTGCAGACAAAAATCCCTGGAGCCCACTGTGGCACGCAGAAGGAGCGTCCGGAAGAGCCCCGAGAGGCTGTGCCTGCAGAGCGGGTCTGGGGGGGCCTTGCGGAGCCATCGCCCAGAAGTCAAAGGAGGGGGAGGTGGGAGATCTG
>NW_010270339.1:63773-71100 GCF_000690775.1 Eurypyga helias
AGGGAGAAGTGAAGGAAGAAGACGGCTCAAGCACATCTCACCTCTCACCAGGGCATTTCGGAAAGGCCGTGCCTCCAGGCCTCCATTTCCCTTCTTGATAAAGGAAGGTGAGAGGGAATTCTCCTGTTTTACAAGGATGTTACGGGAAATCTGTCCTGCATCCCGTTAGTGGCATTGGTTTCAGTCCACCTTTGTAGACCTCCCTGTACAGAGGGTGTTCTGGCCTGCCAAGCCAGCGCAGGGCGGTATTCCCCTTCCCACGGAGAGCGCGGGGGTTGCTCTTGGCGCCTTCTAATTCGTCACATTGGTCAGCAGAAGCTGGATCGAGGAGTTCAGCACTGTTCCCTGGAGAAACCTCTCCTGCTAGCCGGGGATGCCAAACAACTACAGTATGTGCTACAGACACCCCTTCCCTGTATGTGCCCCCACTGCAGCCCCATTTTGGATGGGACGGGAACGCAACTCCGCGGGCCCAGCCGGGTTTCACCAGCTCCTGCTCGGGAACACGCAGACACGCCATCCCGTGGGAAAGGAGCATCAGCCCTGCCAGCTCCGACTGAGGCTTTTCTTCACAAGCACCGTGGGGGTCTGGCAATGACTCTAAAGACAAGTCCCCCGCAGCGGGGAGGCACCGGGCACTGCCCAGCTATCTCAGTGCCCATAGGGCTGCTACAGCCGTCGCGCCCAGCCTGGCCCTGCTCCCCACTGTGGGTAGGAATCTGTTCCCTGTTCCCTGCTCCTGCAGCCCCTGAGGGACCAACTGCCCCGTCCCCGCACAGCAGAGCCACTCCAGAGCCCAGCGCAGGACAGGCGGAAGCCAAGCCGCCACCTCCTGTGGCAGTAAGAGTTCTTTGCACCCCTTAAAGCCAGACAGAAACGCGTTTTTCTCTTTTTGTACAGCCTCTCCTTGTCTCCCCTCCTTCCCTGCCTGGCACAAGAGTGGGGCCGACTCAGAAAAGCCAGTTGCAATTAAACGTTTCGCTCCTTAACGAGTGGCTGGGTTTGTAAACAACAGCAGTGACAGGAGAAAACGCAGCTCTCAGCAAAAGCGGCCCAGCTTTCTTTGCGAAATACCACAGGTCTCCAGCGAGAAACTGCTCCTCCCGACATAGTTCTGAGCTCTCCCAGGGCACTCCCATGCCCCTCCAACCCCTCTTTTCCCCAGATTTGGAGCCTGCCACAGCCAATATGAAGCAGCACGTGCAGGCACTGAGACACCCTGGCCTGGAAGCCATTCTCCTGTAAAAGCATTGCAAACCTGCTCCTTTAGATAAATAAATAGTGCATCCCCTGTGAGACATCATCTGCAAAAGCACCATCGTACGATGCCTCCGCTGTCATAATTCCCCATGTCCTTATTGCCCGACAGCATCCATAAAGAGCCGGCAGGTTTATGTGCCACTTAAAACCGACCTATTACTGGCAGCAAACTTCCTTCAACAAGTTTCTGTGCGCACTGACTCAGAAGCAGAAGCACCGTGCCTCAGTGCGACTTGCCCATGCTACCCACCCACTCCACCAGCACCCCGAAACAGGGGGTGACTGGTCCCAGAACAGGGCCTGATCCTCCGCTTCTCTCGGCCAGACACACTGAGCCAAGGGCAGGTTGAGCAGGAGCTCAAACCCAGCGTGCACGAGGGATGATTCCCCAGGGGCTGCAAAGGGAAGCGGGTTTGCTGCAGACAGAGACGCCGATACCAAGAGACGGTGCTATTGATGCAGTAAAGGGGCGTTGAATCACTCCCCCATCTGATTCGGGGGCACGTTCGGAGGCTGCTGCGCCTGCGAGACGCAAAGAATGCCGGTATGGTTGGCAGCCCTACAGATAAAGGTTTTGATCTTCATCTGGGATTAAATTGGAGGAGCTGCGCTGATTTGCATGCTGCTTTAGGCTGGCTTGCAAATGCAAGCAGGTCCCGCAATTTCTCTGAACAGCAAGGGGAGAGGTACCCCCAACCTCCTCAGCCCTTCCAGCCTCCCCAGACAGGCCTGTGGTTAGACACAGTATTTTCCATTGTAAGATACTGAGAAGTGGTTTTTTCCTGTCAAACAAGATTAAAACACAAAACACAGGGGCAAGCCAATTGCCCCCAACTGTCCCATCTGCTTCACGATCAGATTTGATGTGACAAAGGCCAGAGTATTTGTTTTATTTTCAAAGAGCACATAGTTTGATTTTCAAAAGCTCAGCCACTCACCGCTGGGGCCAGCCTTCCAGAAAAGCCTGATGTCAGCAGCTCCTCTGGGGACACCGGACTTTCTGAAAGAGCCCGGCACCCAGGCTGGGCAGTTGGAAGTCCCTGGAAAAGCTGCCCTCGTTTTGGAGAGCTGAAGAGCAGAAAAGCAAGCTGCCTGGTGCAGGAACGTAGTCCATCTGCCCTAACAGCAAGGAAGACTTTAAACCAGAGGGGGGAACAAAAAAAAAGAAAAAGCAGAAATATAATAATACAGAAGGAAAAAAAGAAAGGTGGAGAAGGGTTGAATAAATTTCCCCTCTGGTTTTAAGCTGGTAACACCATAAATGCTGCTGAATAAATCATCCACAAACCAGAGGGCTGAAATAATACAGGGGAAAACCTGACTTCCCATTCATCACACTCCCCCTGACATGTAATAAATGCTTCTCATTCAGCCAAAATGAATTAGCATAGTCGACACGGCACGCTTACATTCCTGTGCCCACAGATTACCCTGCTCTCTGCTCTCGGTCTGAAGCCTCCTTTCCTCCCACCTCCTCCCAGGGAAACCAAAGAGCTCCAGCTAGACTGGGGCGTCCTGGCTGCCGCCAACCCCCCAGGACATCGGGGTCTCCCTGCTGTCCTCTGCAGCACCTATAAGCCCCAGTAAGTATGAAATATAAAGGCTGGTATGAAAACATAGGCCACGAGAGATGCTAATTACTATTTCCTCCCTGAGGAAAGGAGCTGGCAGGGAGGAGCAGGCATAGGGAAATGGCATTTCCGAGTCACACTACAGCGCTGCCTCCATGGCAGCCTACGCCACAGATCCAAGAATCGAGGATGAGTCGCTTACTTGGCACCACAATACACAGGTCCAAGAGAGTCCAGGGAAGGGCGAATGCACCTACGGAGCAGAGTCAGCCGCACACAACTCACGGGGTCCTTCACACCAACCCCACGCTGCAGTCCTGATGCCAGCCTGGAAGGACATTCATGACCCTGGGGCACCGCAGGAGAGTTATGGGAAGCCAGGTTTACCCCAGAAAACCAAACCAGGACCTGCCAGAAATGTTTTCATGGAAAGACTACTCTTCTGCGATGGAAACCGGCTCCAGTCAACATGGCCTCAGCTGTGGCTGCAATGGGGCAGGCACCTGTGGCCAACATGGGGGCCAAGGTGTGACAGGCAGCTTCTGTCAGCAAAAGCCATCCCAAGGCCCCCGGGCATAGGCACGGTGGGCGAGGGTGTGATGGGAAGCTCCCTCAGGCCCTGCGTGGCCGCAGCCAAACGCAAAAGTCCACGCAGCCAAGTGCGGGTCACAGGGGCAGGCGGTGGGCAGCCGAGGGCTGAAGAGCAGCTTTAAAACCAACTGGAAACAACCTCCACCGATGCTCTGAAGGTTTGAAAACATCACTGGTGGATTAAATCCATTTCAGGGGGAAATACCCTGCCAGGTCTGAGTGATTGCCCAGAGTAAGGCTGGAGTAATGTGAAAATGGGTGATAAATATTAAGAGACAGAGATGAGAGACACATAATAGAATGTCTGACAAAACTTAATTAGAGCCTTGTATATGCTCTGAGAAAATGTATTTAGCCGATAGCAGCACTAGAGGGTTGAGACTTTATACAATGTGCTTAGGGTAAAAAAAACCATTTATTTTAAGCACAAGCAAGTCATTCAACTAGTTAGTTTGCAGGTGACTAGCTCACAGTAAATGCTCTACCACATGCATTTATTCAAGCTTCTTTTTAGCCTGTTTTTTCTAACTAAAACCAAAAGAAGGCCTGTTACTGCTGTGCATCAGTCACTTCATCATAAGAACGCTTGGATCTCCTTGCCAGTTTCTCTGAGATTCACCACAGAAATAAAGGACTTGGAAATGCTACGGTCCTCCAGGTGTGGTGGAAATAGGCTGCTGCTGATCCCCACTCCTGGAGCAGCTGCCAGAAAATGCAGACTGGCTGCCTTCAGGTTTCTTAAATTCATCTTTGCTTGTTTATGACTCTCCTGACTCCTGTCACAAACGTGTGCTCCCACAGGTAGCACCGCACCGATCCTGGAAAACTTTGGACAAGACATCATTTTCAGGACAGTCTCTCATGGCTCCTTTTTCCTCTTGCCTGTTTAAAGGCAGGAACTCCTCAGAGTGATCCCGGACTCAACCACTTCCCAAACATCTCTCCCCAGCAATCTCTGCTGCTAATTGCCCGCACTGCCAGCTCTCCCCATCATCACAGCCTCTGGGGAGAAAAGGGAGGGAGCCCTGTGCAGACCCTGCTTCGAATCACAGGTTCAACCTCGGCTTTCCGCAAGTAGGCCACCAACTCCAACTCACACGACCGCTCCAGCCACACCTCGCCCACCTCCACCTCCGAAACAGCCCGCAGAGCAGCTCCCACCCCGAGTGGACGCGGGGTCTCCCACGGCCAGCCGTCAGCGCAGAGCCCAGCTCTGCTCTCCGGGCAGAGCCGTTACCGAGGGGTCACTGCCCCGGGCAGACCCTGCTCTCCACAGGACGAGAGGGGCCGCGGTGGCTAAGGGCCACTCCTGCAGCATCCGTCTCAGACCGGACAGGAAAGGACTTGAGAGACATCCCATGAATTTCACTTGCTCCACAGCAGGAGCCAAACACCTCGCATGTCAGTCGGAGCCGTCTAATCGCTTCCGAAATGCCTCTGGTGACAGAGCTGTCGCCACCCTCACGCACCCGCTTCCCGACGCCCGTGGCATCGCCCGCTGCTGGTTCTGCAAGACTAACAGTGCTTTGCCTGCAGAATGACTCAATCCACAGTGGGGTTCCGGCCCTCCCGTGTGTCAGGAAAGGTGGTGCTCCATTTGTCTACAAACACTGCTCCCGCCGCGATCTCCTCCCGGCTGTGAGCTCTCGCAGCCTGACCACGTGCACTGCAGGGCATCCCGGGCTGGGCCCCAAATACCCACTTTCGTTTCTCTCCAGACTTTCAGGGCTTTTATAGAGGCCTGGAGAGACCACAAGTTCCTCTGCAGACCATCAAAGCAGCAATGGCGGGGAATTCCCTTCCCTCCTCCTCCCAAAGGCCTCGCGCCCAGCCCCATGATGCAACAGGTCTATGCCAGAGGCTCACGCGTTATTAGCGGGTCCATCTTCTCACCAACACCAGCCGTTTGCACTCCACAGAGCTCGAGACACTGGGCTCTCGGCAACAGAGCCAGCTTTCAACACAAGCAGAGAGCCAGGGAGACTGTGCTCAGCCACGCTGCAGCGCTCAGCAGCACCCGCCCGGCAGCTGCAGAGAGCCTGAGGATGGATTGCGTTGGTGTCTCCGCCAACCGCTCCTGGGCTGTCAACCCGCAGAACGGATGCCCTGCTTCGCATAATGCTTGTACTGCGAACATTATTAACTTCACGTATCACTGGGGAATGCACACAGCTCCCGTTCACAGGGAGCACCAGGGCCAACCCCATCCAATCTACTTCTATACACAGAAACAAGGACCATTTAATAAGCAGGAGGCAGCTGGTAGCTTTAGAGGTTGGGGTTTGTGTTGATTTCTTCCCTTTTACAAGAGATCAGGAAGTTTTCTGCTATGGATTTTCATCTTGTCAAGCTCTCATAAACTAAGCAGGGTCAAGCACTGGTCAGTACTTGCATGGGAGATCCCAAGGGAAAACAAAATCCACAGCAGAGGAGGAAGAGCACTACTCGTGACTTGGCTTTTCAGCGAGCAACGCTCTTACCTCCGAGCCAGCCCTGCATCCCCACTGCAGGGTTATGAAGGCAATCACAGCTACAGAAGGATCCTTGTCCCTATGGAATGTGAAAGTGGAGTGGGCTGAGATGTTCAAATGAAGCAAAGGGAGTTAGGAACCATAATTAAATGACAGTCAAGCATTTGAGGTCCTTTAAGAAAATACCAACCTTGGTCACAAAACCTCCTGTCCGTCTCCCTCCCACAACAGGTAGTAGCTGAGCAGTACCTGTTTAAAGCTCCACGTAAAAGACATTCTACCCTACTTCCTCCCCTAAATTTAGGCAGCGATTTTGTTGGAATCCAGTACATTTGCTCCCCCTTCTAAACTGCCCCGTGTGCTCAACGTGAGTTTTCCGACAGTGCCCACGTACCGTTCCTGCACTGGCTGAATTTCTCTGGTGAGAACAAAGATTTCCATGTTCGGCAGCCTGTAAAGCACTTGGAAATCTTTTGGATGAAAAGCTCTCATCGCAAAGCGTGTAATAAGATTTCATTATGGTACCATTTATTCTCATTATCGCTAATAGCAGCGGCTGTATGAAGTGTCCTTCCTGTGATCAGAGACGACTGCCTAGCCAACAGCCCAGCCCACATACGCTACGGACAGCGAAGGCATCAGGGAACAGGCATCGAGGGTTCACGTGCCTGTTCTCAGCTCCCCACTCATCCGCTCTGCTTCTTTGAAGATTTTAATTAGAAGCCTACAGAACGGTGTTCCAGGACCTGGAAAAGATCCAGAGGTATAAAGGACAACAGTCAAACTGGGAGCCTCCGCTCGTCGCGGGCATACGGCTTTTCGAAGCGAAACGCACCAGGTGCTCGCTGAGGAAGCTGGAGAGCGGGCAGCGCAGAGGTCTGGGCACAGGCAGCACGTCCGGCAAAGAGAAGGGGATGCTTTGGATTTGTCAGACCCTCTTTTTGGGGGGCGGGTTACCCACAAGCAAACAGGCTAGCTAACATCCAGGGCTCAAGGCGTGCTGGAGTGGAGGCAGCGTTTCAACGCGAGACTGAGGGTGTAGCAAAAAGAGAATTCTGCATTTAGCAGCGGTAAAATAGGCCAGAAAGAGAATTGGGCAAGAGGGCATGGAGAGGGAATGCAAAATGAAAAGGGGGAAAGCGAATGAAGAGACTGCTAACTCAGGCTGACCTAGGAAGCCGTGTTCGGAGCTGTAGAACTAACTGCCCTAAAGAAATACATGAACTAGGGGTAGGATTTATAAGCAAGAGAGATCCAAGAAACAGCTGGCTGAGGAGCGTTCGAGTGGGTAATGGAAAGCATTTACAATGTTGGCAAAGCAACCTGACAGGCAAGAGAAGCCTGGCCATCATTTAGGGCAAGAAATAAAAGAGGTGACAGCTGCAAGATCCCTCACCACCTAGAGAGACAGAGAACAAGGGAATCCTGCACCAT
>NW_010270339.1:71120-82103 GCF_000690775.1 Eurypyga helias
TGTCACTTCAGTGACTTGTATTCCGTTCGAACACTCGTAGCCTTACGCATGTCAAACCATGCGGTGACAAGACAGCTTCGTCCAGGGGCTGGAGGAAACAGATGGGCAGGAAGGCATTTCAGACCTCTGTCATTCCACAGGGTGATGAAGACCAGGAAAAAGCAATTAGAGCTGGATTTAATGCTGAGCCCGGGGACACTTCAGGCAGTGGAAATGTTTGGAGATAGTCCAGTACGAACACAGAAGCCAGTCTGCAGACTGCAGGGGAAGACAGACATGGATCTGCAGTCAGATCTCAGCTGTCCCAAGGACACGGGTAAGATACGGAGAAGTGGTTCTGTGAGCAACAGGAGAACTAATGTCCAGTTGCACAGGTTGCTAAAAATTCATTCTACTGGAACATTACATGATAGCAGAGAGCATGAGTTGTGTTTTTCTTCCAGATCACGGGTTGTCTCCAAATGAAAGGGGAAGCCATCAAGTTGAAGCTTCACCAGAATCATTCGAAGATGACCCACTTTTCAAAGCTTAGCTCCAGCAGGCAGACAAAAGGCACAATATACGCAGCATCCCACTGTTAGGCCAGATGAGACCCGCTCTTTAGGGACCCTGAGAAAGAGGAGGACGCTCTGCTCAGCTATGAGCTGACAGGTATCCTCTTCCCAGAGTGACAGATCCAAGCACGCCAATGGAAATTTTAAAAAATGCTCTCAAGATCTTGTCAGAGCTGTTCATCAGAACCGCACTGATTAACAGCATCCCCAAACAGCAGCCACTTCGTCCCTTTGATCATGACTGGTCCTCAAGTCGTGGAGGAATTAAATATTTCATAGCCTGTGTGACAGCTCAGGACAGCTGCTGTGCCAAAACGGTCCCGGAAGGCCCCTGTGTAACCTGGAGCAGTCAGCAGCCACAGGAACACCGCAGTGGTGAGAGTTTGCAGCATCCCTGGCTGGTCTCCAGAGAAGAGCTGGAGCCGCAGGCAGTCGGAAGAACCATGGCATGGCAGCCAAAAGGATGGATCTGAGCAGAACGGGGGGACTTTAACACCAGATCTGTGCGGTTCCAGAACGTACAGTATTTTCTGGGCTGACACCACGCTGACAAAGGGGATTCTTGAAAGACTTATACGGTATTTATTCCATCATGTATGTGTCCAGGCAGTCCTGGACCACCAGAAACAATTCAAAGGCTGCAAGTCACACGGAAGAGATGCCACGGTGACCGATTCCCAGCTCTCACACAAGGAAATGCTACACTGCACAAGTAAGAACGCACACCCTGCTCTGTACCGCGAGGAACGCTCTCGCTTACACGCTGCATCCTCGCTCCGCGTCATTCGCGCTCTGCAGGCGGCTGGTGCTGAGCCATAAACAGTGAACCCTGGGGTGCTGAACGCTAGAGAAGTCCAAGGAAAGGACTAGCGCCGGCAGGGCCGGGGAGGATTTGCGAACGTGGTGATCTCCTGAAATCCCTTTGGGACCTGCTGTTTGACAGCTCTGCGATCCCGAATACGGTCTCCAGGCTCACCCTCAGAAACCGAACAAGTGGCAGTGACTTTGGTTACAAAACAGCAGCACTTTAATTGCAACAAGGGCCCCTGCTAATTTAGCAGAAACACTTTTCGCTCAGATAGCTGCTCTGCTAATGAAATCAGAGCCACCACCACTTCTGGCTCCCCACAGGAAAACCTCTGTCCTTTCCAGGGAGTGAATCTCACCGTAGCTTCAGACAGAAGTTTTGATGGGCCTTAGCAGCCTTGGAGAGAAAGTGCTTGAAGGACAAAATAAATCATCTCTTCCTGTGATGTCAAAAATCCCCCTTCCCCTTAATATTCTCCTTGCATCACCTTCTAGTTCTGCCACCTTCTCACTTTCAAAGCCTAGCCTTAACTTGAAAGAGCAGATCTAACCCAAAGGGAATAAAAAGGACCCCCAAAAGTTTCCATTCCTCAGGTCCAGGATTTGGAAGAGCAAAATAGCACCACAACTCTAACCAACAAACTCATCTTTCCTAATGCAACGGGGAAACTGCTGTGACAGCTCTCCACAGGGATCACTTAGGGAAACCAGCCCCCTCTCCTCCTCTTGTCACGCTCCGCTGCTTTGGTGGGACATTCCAGGGGTTCTTCTGAATTGGCTTTGGCAAAGCTTTTAGTCTTCTGTGACTGGGGACGTCTCCAGCCAGCACAGGGGCAGCACAGAATACTCATCTCCAGGACAAGCCCTTGGAAGGATCCAGCCGGACTGTTCCTAGTCCTCAAGTACTGCAAGGCACAGGAAAGCCTGTGGATACCCAGCGCAGTCCATACCTGACCGCTGGAGAGACAAGAATAAAGCAGCAAAGCCATCTCTGCATCCCAGCCTTTCTTCCAGCACCAACAACAGCTAAACTGGATCCCAAGTGTTGGCTCACATTTCCAAACACTTTCTAACCGTTGCAAAGAACAAGTGCCCAAGGGCTAGGCTGTATTTATGCTTTTGCTTGTCTTTAATAAAAGCTGTATTTATAATGCATGATTAATTATTTTGCACAAGTCTCCCTTTTATGGGAACCTGCGAAGTGTAAGTGATTTTTAATACCACCTCACAGACATCACTCCTTCCCATTACCATTAATCCACACTGTAGAAACATGTAGCATTTGTCACTGGTTTATTATGAAGTGCAATGTTGCGAGTTATTTATGAGCTCGCTATTTATTGAAGTATTTGTGGGTAGTTTTAGCACTTCAAGTCTGGGGTGAGAATCAGCCACATTTTACCCACTGCCTGGCAGAACCCTCTGCTGCTTAACCACTTCAATCCCACCCTCCGGCTGTGCCCTCACAACGCCCAGGGGTGTGGTTTAGGGCACCCTCTCAGCCTTGTCGCTTCCAACGGACCGGATGAGTAAGCTCAACTCCTGCTTGTTCTCGTTAGGTGGAAGGGGATGCTTGGAAAGGACCCAGAGGCAACAGGTAAAACCAAGCAAAGAGTGGAGATGTTGCCAAATTCTCATTGCAAGAAAGGCAGATTCGGGGGGTTTCACTTTCACAGCACAGCAGCCAAGTCAGACCACAGATCAAGCCAGTTCACTACTCGGTGCCCAGTAACAGATACCCAAGAAACAGCATTAGAACAGGACGAACACATAGCAACCCCTCCCCAGAGTAGTCCCCGCCATCTGCCACACAGGAACTTTCCATGCGAGAGCTTTGTGCCTGCCCCTGGTAGCCCAAGAGATCTTTATCCATTGACTGTGTCCAATGCCTCCTCAAACCCACACAGGCTTTTTGTACCCCAATATCTTGATGGCAATGAGTACCACACCAGAAACTACATGTTGCCTAAGAAGCATGTCCTTGTGCTTGGTTGGAACCTGCCATCACCTCTTTTCAGTCGCAGCTTCCCTGTGTACCTGAAGCTTCCTCTGCACTGCCAGGCCAACAGGACACCCCCGTGTCCGCTGCCCTTCAACCCCGAAGGGAAGAAGCTGGCAGGTATGCCAAAGGGGAGGTAATGGCGTGACAACCAGGTGAGGAGGGTAGCAAACAGGGGCAGAAAAGCACCTACAAGCCCCAGGGCTCCAGCCACCCAAAGGACAGTCTGCACGCCCATGCTCTGCTCTGCCTTGCACCCAACTGCAAGAAAGCCCCTAAAACCTGCTGAGCTGAGTCACTCAGGCCTAGCTGGGATCTGTCTATCCATGGCTAGCACAACCCAGGAGGGTGGGAGACCTTAAGGAGTTTGTAAAGAACAACTCCCAGGAGAACATTGGTGTCAGCACTGCAGAGGCCCTGGCAATTGTGCTGCATCCACCCCTTCAGCCGCGAGCAGTATAACAGGGGGGAAGCAATCCAAGGCATAAACCTGGAGTAAAATTGCTCTGCAGCAGCTTGGCCCCACGTTTGAGAGTATGCTCTGAACTTAACCAGCTCAGAACGCAACTCAGTTGTGGGGTTCCTGCGGTGAAAGCACCAGAAACTCTATGCTTCAGCTATTGCTTTTTCAAAATCTAGGGTAGCTCAATTTGCCACAAATCAAGCTCATGTGACCAGGACACTAATGCTGTTGCTCTTCTGAGCTTCCCACTTCCAGCACATAAATGCACGGCGAAAGATCCCAAGCACTTACCCTGCCCTGGCCAGCCCTGCAAGAGGGGGCGCAGGAGCAATGACAACCACAGGTGGTGGCAGAAACCTTGTGAAGATCTGGCTGCTCCTCTGCCCACCCCATCTGGCAGTCACCCCTCTGACCTCAGTGTTCAAGGCCTGGTGCTTTAGGAAACTGCCCGTACAGTGAAACGAAGAGCGACAGTGACTGTTGGTTCTTGGCAGCAGCCTGAACAAACTCCATCGCTGCATGGAAATACCTGCTGCAGCCAGGACAGCAAGGCCTAGGTCAGCCTCTGGCTGCTTCCTCTACCTTGCGTACCGTTTCAGCAAGAGGAAAGAAGGAACAGGAGCCAGTGCACAGGACTACAGCTTTCCATGACAGAACAGAATCGAGTCTCCTCCATTTAAGGGTGCGGCAAATGAAATACACTGAAGGGTTATACTGCGGGGTTTAGCAAGACATGCCCCGGAGAGCACCCAGTCGGTCACCCTGCCCTGCCCAAGCCACGCTAGGTGCCAACAGAAATGCTCCTGAGATTCGTGGAAGCTCAGACTGCCGACTAAGCAGGACAGCCGTGCACAAGACCAAATGCGCCACGGAGGGCTGTTAACTCAGACATCGCTTGGAGAGGGGAGCTGCAGTCACACAGCCCATCGTCAGCCAGAGGGATCTGGGCAGAACATCGCCTTTACTGAGCTCAGCGAGACGGCTGCGCTCTTACATCTGCTTTGTAGCAGCTGCAGCTACCCAAGCGGCCGGCGTTCAGCATCCGAAACACCTTGCTGAAGCCTGTTTGCAGCAGCTAACACTTGGCGGGGAGGTCACTTGCTAAAATAAAAGCCCGTGTTTTCATGAAGAGAGCAGCCGCTTCACAGGCGGTTTTATTTCACTCCGACACCAGCAGCCCAGTGCCAGCAGGATGCAGATGCCGTACCTGTAGTTTGCTGCAGGTAGAGCACTTGAAGGGTGTGAATTACAGGGCCAAGGTCTATTCAGAAGGTTTAGTAGCCATCAGCGGGCAGATCTGAATGCACTTCCTCTTATTCTCTCAGCTGGTTCTAACCCTGCTGCGTCTGAGAGTGCTTCTGTTGTGTTAGCCTCAGTCAAATTTCCCCACAACACGCTATTCCATCAAAACAAGCCAACCTGACTTTGATAAAAATTCCATGCTTTAAGAGGAGTCTGGTCATATGAAGCATTTTGTAAAAATCAAAACAAATCTGGGAACTTTGAGGGTTGGCTTCAAACTACCTTTTATTATAAATAATTCAGGGAGGAGGACCCACACTCCTACTGCATTTTTTAGAGCAAAGCAGGTACCTGTAATTTGCCAACACGAAGTGCTCTGAACTGCTGTGGCAGATCATTTTGATATGGCTCAGTGAGTGCTCCAGAGAGACAGAAAACCACTCCAAGTCCTTTAACTAGCTTTCAGCAGACCTGTTCCTACCTGACCCAGCTGGTTCCTACACCCCCTTCAGAGGGTCAAATGACATAAAACCTTCACTCACTAGCGTTTCATCCTGTGCCACACGCTAGGCCTGATTCTGATGTGAAGTCAGAGCAATTTCCAAGCCATCAGAGCTAGTCCAGATCTACTGAGGCATGAACGAAGAAAGAAGACATCTGATTCAGACCGCAGCTGCCTGGCCTCCAGCTGAGGTTCAGTAAAGCAAGCTTTCCACCGTGAAAGTAAGGACCAGCTTCTCTGCATCCAAAGGTGGGTGTCAGTCCTGCTCTGACTTTTGAAACCTGGACACTTTTTCTTTCATGCTGTGCCTCAGTTTCCCTCTCAGCAAACCACAGCTCACTAACCCTAATAGTTAAGCATCGCTCCAGCTCCCTGGCGTGGCTGAGCTCCAGAACTGAACCACAAGCTCCAGGGCCTCTCCCCACTTCTCCCCAGAGCCAAAGCAGGGAGGCACAGCAGGATGGCCACACATTAGACCTTCTGAGAGAACTCTGTGCCAGCCAAGGACAAACTGGGTTTCAGGAGCTGGTCAGAGTGGGGAGATGGGGCGAACAGCTTTTAGAAGAACAAACAGGATAATAAACCCACCTTAATGATGAAAATTGTGGTGCCTCCTCCTCCTCCTCCTCCTCCTCCTCCTCTTCTTCTTCTTCTTCCTCCTCCTCCTCGGCAGGTGACTGTAACATGGTCCATAACAGCAACGCATTTGTATTCCACCAGAAGCTGTCCAGAACTTCCCTCCACTTCGTTCAGTGACTTAGGCTATATTTAAAAAAAACCCAAACCCCTGTGATTAGAAAGTAGCTCCATTTGGCTGCCTCTTGTTACAGAATCACCAGAGCCTGGGGAAGGTTCAGACACCAGCTCCCACACCCTCTGCCACCTGTGTTTGCCCCTACTCTTGGTCAGCAGACTGTATTTGCATGGAAACAAGCCTCAGCTGCTGAGGAACCCACCTGTTCCCACTGATCCTGCCTCACCTGAAGTCAGGTAGTCCTACTTAGTGTTTTGGGTGCCTGTGAGCTGAAAGAACCCAAGAAGTTAGAGGCTGTGAGAAAAAATAAAGTAGAGGTGAACAGCGGATGTTCTGCCATCCCACAGCGTGCTCAGGATGGTTCCATGCAGAAAGAGACCTCAGGTATCTCAAAAGCAGTGTGCTACACTACTTTTCTTTCCAAAATTAGAGGTGAAATACAGCGGGAACTCAGCGTGATCTGGCCATACAAATGACTATTCTCCAAGCTTTTGCAGAAACCAGTATGTTCATACAGGCATATGCATACCATCCCACAGCAAAATCCACATCCTCTATAAGTCTACAGAGCTCTCTTGTCCATCAGCACTTTCCCAGTTTCTCTCAGGCTACTCCACCTCCTACTGAGGACCAGTTACCCTGTCCCAAATGCCACCAGTAGCGTAGTCACGCTTGCTCCTGTCTCAACCAGTCTGCAGTTCGATGACAGGATGAACTTCCAAACCTGAGCATTCTGCTCCTCCCATCTGGCATTAGTCCTACACACTGTCCCACAGCTTTTGGGGCAAGAAGGTAAAAAGGGAGAGTAGTTGATTTTTAGAAGAATAAAAAAGGAACATCATGTTTTCATGCAAATAGCCTTAAATATTGGGTAAGGGCAAGAAATCCATTTAAAAAACATCTCTATTCTTTGCTCCTTTGTTTTCAGGGTGGCTTTAGTGGCTCTTTAAAGATGCACTACAAAGCTCTTAATAAAAGCCAGAATGAAAGGCAGCATCCTCTTTAAGATCCTAAATAAGTCTTGCAATATGTGTCTAGACTCACACATTACTACTACATTAGCCTTTTAGAAGTGGGGTGTGGTAACACCCACTAATCCCTCCAGCTCCTGCCAAAGGCCCTGTCAAGTAGGCGCTGGGATGCTGTTGAGGCAGGAAGCAGCAACATTAACAATGGCCCCTTCCAGAGAGAAGTTAATAGGCAGGTAGGTCACTCCAAGTCCTTGTCATTCCTGCCCCTCATCCATTCAGCCGTCCTTCCCACCCCCCGTGAGCACCAAGGGTGTCACACAACCCTCTGGCGCTGGTTTGGGCACCCATCCCACCAAACCTAGGGTTTTACCTTCACAGCAAGAGCCATTCCATCTTCACCGAGCAGCAGCGACTTCCTCTGGTCACAACTACCCAGTTTCTCTTCCCCAGGAATTCAATTTTCAGTGCTGCTGGCTTTCAAAAACGGGCATCGAGGTGAGCTGTTACCGGCCACGGAAAGTGTCCTCCTGTCACGTGCAGCTCTCAGACACGCAGTAGTTCCACTTTGCTTCCAGGCCTGAGCATGGCATCAACACCTTGTCTGCTGAGCAAAGGTAACAAGCAGCGTCTAAATGAAGCGTGGGGTTTATTCTGCTTCTTAAAAAGACTCAACATTCCTGGTCACAGCAAGGGCTGTAGAGCACCCAGCGGAGAGCCTGACCCGCTGATGCCTTTGCTAGGGAATGCCAAGGGCAGAACAACAGGTCACTGAAAAGTCAGTGGGTTTGTCGGGAGCTACAGAAAGCAACTGGTTTTGAACTCGGGCCCCCGGCAATCCAGCTCTGAACCCGGCCTCCCTGCTTCCCATACAACCACAGGCAAATCCCTTCATCCCTCCAAACTCCACGCCCCCAGCTGTGAAGCGAGGGCAAGAGCAGCTTTGTTCATCCGGGCCCCTGTCTGACTTCCCTGTGCAGACTGCCAGCCCCGTGGCGCACAGGCTCTGCCCAGTACGTAGCACAGCTTTTCTCGGCTTTTAAACAACCGCCAAAAGCGCCGCATGAATCCATCGGCCCCCAGGACTTACAAGAGGTCTCTGGAAATACGGCAGAGCAAGCGCGCTGCTCTCTTCTGTCACTGGCAGCCGTTGGATGTGGATCCAGCTTCCGAGCTCCACGGTGCTGTGAGCGTTGCCCCAGCCGTCGCAACCTCGGGAGCCCCGGGCAGGCTGCAGCTAAATTTAGATCCTCTCCTCCACGCTGCAGCTGGGATTTTCACAGGTTGTTTTTCTTTCTCCAGCGCACTCAGGGCTGCTCAGAGGGATCCCTTGTTTTTCTCCAGGTAGTTATTACCTTCCTGCAGGGAGAAGGGTCTGTTTGCACTGCCAACACTAGACAAGCTGTTCCCAGCAAAAGGGTGAACGCCGAGTCCCTTCATCAAGGTATCGAGGCTAGAAACCCCCCTGCGTGGCAGTGACCGAGGAACCTGATGAAACGCCACCTCTGCTCCCACGGAGACAGCCCCGTGCAGAGCGAGGGGTAGGCCCCCAGAGCGCTGGAACCCTGACTCAGCAGTGGGAGAACTCTGGTGTGCTTCCGTGCACGGTCCACCCATCCCCGAGGTGACCCAAGCCATTCGTAACCCACACACACACACACCGCCCCTGTCCCCTCCTCCAGCTTCGCCTGCAGCATCACTCTCTCTACGACTCCGTTATCAAACCAAAGACGTGTCCCTTGCCAGATCAAAAAAAGCTCAATGAAACCGAAGCATCTCTGCCCTGGGGCCACCCAATGCTTGCTTTAACTGCATCACTCCATTAAGGATGATAAGATTTAAGTCTGAATGTCTGGTTTGCATTAAGATTAATAGCAGTCGGTTAGCCATATTCCGTGGATGTTAACCGCAGAGCTTTTTCCTGGTGATTTCTCATCGCTCCTAACAAGATGAAGGACTCCAGTCTCAGCAAGCAGAAAACTAAGTTTGGCTATTACCAGCAATTAAACCGTCAAAGGGAAGACACGCTAACTCTGCATCACTGTTAAGCAGCCAAATAGCAATTAGACGGTAGATTTTCAAGATCTACACGTGCATCGCTTTACCCAGGTTTCAACCTAAACTGTGAAACAGCATTTCAGAGACAATTAAAACATCATAAGCAATCATGGGTGAATATTCCTGAATGCAGCTACTAAATAAGAAATGATGACAGATCAGCGAAGGAAGAAATCATAGTTCAACCTACCCTTTCATGCATTTTTATTAACTAAATGATTACCCCAATTTAGAACAAGGTACTTCTTACTAGATGCAGCTGTATCACAGCTTTTTCCATGCTGAAGCCAAGGCTCAATGGAGAAAGCATTCAACAGGCTACGGGGCAGTGAAAATCGTATAATCATGGAATGGTTTTGGTTGAAGGGACCTTAAAGCCCCCCAGTCCCACCCCCTGCCATGGGCAGGGACACCTTCCACTAGACCAGGTTGCTCCAAGCCTCATCCAGCCTGGCCTTGGACACTTCCAGGGATGGGGCATCCACAGCTCCTCTGGGCATGCTCCTTACAACACGCCTGATCCCACTAGATCACCCTGTGCTCACGAAACGATCCACACAGGGGGCTGCTCACATATATCGGAAACCAGGTCAGCAAACCAGTGAGTCATTGTAAAAAACGTGGTTAATACCAGAGTACGGAAGAAGTGAAAAGGTCCATCCAGCCCCACATGCTGCAGAAGAGACAGAAGCATTTCAAAAAGCCCTTTCTGGAGGAAGAAGAGTGGCTGTCTGACCAAGGTCTTGCGAGTTGCTGGCAACGGGTTCAAGTTGCTCAGTCTGAGAAGGCAGAGTAGGGCTGGAACTAGCGGGTGGAAGCTGGGCACATCCACTGTGAGAAACAGGGAAAAAGTGTGAACTGGTCAAGGTTACCATCGGCACAAGCTGGTTCTGCTGTTCCCTACAGCCTAGATGTCAAGACTGGGTGCCCTCGTGAGCGAGATGGCAAGTGGCGGCAGCTGCCAGGGGGACGTTTTGCCCTGTTGCCCCATGACCGCCCAGCTTTCTTGCCACTGGAGCACTGCCCGCTGGGCACCACACCAGGGCAGCCTCCCTGCCAGCCCGCCGCCCAGATGGAAGAGCTGCAAGCCCACCTTAAGCAGCAGCAAGTCAAACACCTCTGACCAGGTTCTTGCAAGCCCCTGAGACAACCCAGGTGGCCTTTGCTGCCCTCAGACCTGCAAGCCCAAGGCCCTGCTCAGTGGTGGAGTTGATCAGCTTCAATTTCTCTGCAAAGCCTTAAGCAGAGGCACAGCGATGGCTCTGGCAGGTCTGGCCAGCTCTGGATCCTGCTCTCTAATGGTGGCCACGAGCACTGGCCTAGGAGAGGACATCTGGCAGCGCTTAACGTTACACTGGATTGGGGAAGGGCTGCATGGGAAAGGGTCTAATCTTATATCCAAACACTGCGGTCATAGGGGAGGAATATAACCAAAGAGAAAGGGCAGTGTTCACCCACCTTTCACCCTCCTCTAATATGCTCCATCTTCCCAGACAACTCATTCTGCTCTCTCGGGCATAAGCCAACACCTGGCTCAGCTATTTTTCCTCCTCCTCGCATGCCAGGGCAGATGCCTGTACTTGCGGCCAGTTCCCCTGGCAGCTCGAAACTCACTCAATCACCGAGTCAGCGCGGG
>NW_010270340.1:0-15141 GCF_000690775.1 Eurypyga helias
CGCCCCGCCCCCCCGCGCCCCCAAGTCTCACATTCGCCTGTTTTTTTAAAAAGTCTCAAATCCTCCTTTAAAAAAAAACCCTTAAATTCTTCTTTTTTAAAAAGTCTTAAATCCTTTTAAAAAAAGTTTTAAATTCTCCTTTTTAAAAAAGTCTAAAATTCTACTGTTTGGGTTTTTTTTAAAAAAACCCTCAAATTCTCCTTTTTTCCAAAGTCTTAAATCCTCTTAAAAATAACCCTCTTAAAACCGCTTTTTCAAAGTCTCGAATTATCCTTTTATTTTAAAAAGGCTCTTAATTTTTTTTTTTATCTTAAACTATTATTAAGTTTTTAAAAGCAATCTTAAATTCTCCTTTTTTCAAAAAACCCCAACCAAAACCACACCAGGCTGCTCTCTCCCTGGCTCTGCAGGGCCATGCGGGTGGGCTTATTCCCGGCTGGAAGCGCTCAGCCGTACCCAAAAGCCCCTGCCCATCTGACAGCAGGGCCCAGACTTCCACCTGCTCCAGCAGGTTCCCAATGGGATGGAAGAAACGACCAATTTTCGGGGAGCCCTGTGTCCCTTGTCCTTCAGCTTTGAATGCCCTAAAACTATGGAGAGGCGACGGAGGGAGACAGGTTCAGCCGGTTTGGGAAGAAGCAGGTGCCTGGTGCTGTGCCGGAAGCTTTGGAAACTCTGCACTGCCTCCCTCCACCTGTTTTTCCCATCCAAGCTACCCAAAAACCCACCCAAAAGCTCTGCACGCCGATGGGCGCCCTCCCCCCATGGCCTTGGCGAGGGTGTTCCAGCCGTGCCTGCGCTGGTGCCGAGCATCTCCTGCGCTGGGGTGACACAGCCACCTTTATGTTCCTTTATCCAGAGGCTCTGGTGAAACATCCTACGGCTCAGGAGAAAGGATAACCACCCAGCAGAGCACGGGTCCTGCGGCAGCTGTGCCAAAACGGATCTCAGCGCTGCTGCTCCATCGTGGAACGCGTGTTAGTTTTTCCTTACAGTGGGAAAAATCCCTGTCTCATCTGGATCTCATCAGGTTTACGACATCCTCAACTCCTCGCTTGTGTGCATCCGAGCTGCTGGGATTGGGAGGTGATGCAACGCACGAGTATGTAGCTGTCACTCGGCAGCTTTAATCGGGTTTTTAAATGAAGTTTTCTGTTGTTCTGGCATATTCCTCATAATTATGATCTAGAAATAATACATCTGGTGCTCTGTAACATGGGCCATGCCCTGGAGACCTTACGGTGCAGAGGGAACAAAGATCTGTGCAAGAAAACAACAGGAGCTGTTCTCAGGAGATACATATCTCATTTATTAGCTTGGATACTCTTCTGAGATCCTAATCGGACACAAACCGAGGTTCGTTTGCCACTAGTGAGGATGGTCGTCTTTCTTTTATTAAAGAGTTTAACTTTTATATCTTCCCCCTTCAGCAGCTTGTAAAAGGGTTGGAAATCATAGAATCACAGAATGGTTTGGGTGGGAAGGGACCTCAAAACCATCCAGTCCCACCACCCTGCCATGGGCAGGGACCCCTTCCCCTAGACCAGGTTGCTCCAAGCCTCATCCAGCCTGGCCTTGGACACTCCCAGGGATGGGGCATCCACAGCTTCTCTGGGCAACCTGTTCCAGTGTCTACCCCCCCTCTCCAGGAAGAATTCCGTCCTGATAGCTAATCTACATCTTCCCGCTTTCAATTTAAACCCGTTACCCCTTGTCCTGTCACTACAGGCCCTTGTAAAAAGTCCCCCCCCAGCTTCCTTGTAGGCCCCAAGTGAAATCTCTTTTCACTTGTAAAGTTATTGCTACGAAAAATAAACAATTTTCTAACTCTACACCCACAGGTCTGTGTGATCCCTTGATGCTCAACATACACCTGTAGCAGGGCCGGAAGTGGCCTACTGACCTGTTCAGCACTCTTCAGACTTTGGGCAAGTTTGGAGGGTTTGAAGTTTTTCCAGGTGTCTTTGGAAGGTTTTGAAGTCACTGTTAGCTTTTTTTTTGGCAATGGTTTTATTATGCAACAGTACACTGCTTTGCTAAGAGACAGAAGATGCTGCCTCGAGTGTAACAAAAGGGCTTGTCTGGAAGAATTTTTTCCTCTGTTTCTAGGACAACAAGAGACATGAGAAAGAAAAGATGCTGCAGCATCACAGGAAAGCCGAACTGGGGCTCAGCACTGCAGAGCCACTGCAGCTGACTGCCATCATAACACGGGCTGCACCCCATCATTCCCACCCTTAGCCCTGCCTGGGTTAGGACTTGTGAGGAGAGACCTTGGTCTGGTGGGAAGACTAGCCGTCCTCCTTCAAGGGCACCCTTCTGGCCTCTGAAACCTGATGTATTTCCTGTCCTCATGCTTTATTCAATGAGGTATTCATTCTGCTTCTGCAGCAAGTCTGCAAAAGTTGCTGAGCACTTGCCTCCTGTAGCTGCAACAGGAGCGGGGATGCTCAGCAGCAGCCTGCAGGATTGCAGCCCGAGGCAGTAAATCTTCTGGCTGCATTGGTCTTCTTATATATTGACATTCACCTCGCATGTATACAGCACTTTTCCCAAAGCACTAACAGCACCTGCAGCATCTGCGTGTGCAGGTCCCTACATCCTCCAGAAACCTGCGGTTCCTGCTCCTTGCTAGAACGGCTCTTGCAAAAGGTCCAAACTAGCAAAATCTACCTTCAAAGTGGAAGTGAATAACTCAAAATGCAGACCAGGGCTCTCGCTTACCCCTTCTGCAATAAAAGAGTAGAAAAAAAAGGGATGTAATTAGGTTGGAGCTCCTGCATTCCCACCCAGCATCCGCAGGGGAAAGTAAGGCTGGGCCATTACAGCTCCATCACCATTCCCCACGTGAACAGCGAACGGAGCCGAGCGACACCGGACACAGCAGGAAGAAACAGCCTCAACAACAGTGGATGGGAGTGAAGGGAGAGAAAATGGATGGGAGAAATAGAAAGGGGAAAGGGCGATGGTCTTGGGAGGAGAAAGGATGCCCAGTGCACATCCCACGGGCTTTTATTTCCCATCCAGGTGCTGGGTAGGAGTCAAGATCTGCCTTTCACCCAGGAAATAGCTCCATTAATTATGGCTGTTGAGTATGGGAATGCAACAGCTCTTTGCCTCTCTGCTGCTGGGAGAAGCCTGTGACCCGAGCCATTCGGGTTTCCCAAGCATGTAGCAGTGTGGTCATGCTAATTTAGTTTGGGTTTTTCAAAGGCTTACCAGGAAAAGTCCTCTTCTTCCCAGAGGCATTGAAAGTTTTGACCTAATGACCCCCCCTCTTACTAGGAGGTTCAAAAGCAGCGTTGCAGCTGGTAAAGTATTTCTTCATGCCTCAGTGATTCTCCGATGAGGGACCAAGCCGGTGTTTATCTAGGCTTGACCTCTCTTCTTTGAGCCCAGAGATGTCTCTTTCTTGTGGTGCTACAGAGAGGGCAATGCTGAAAACCTCCCTGCCTCGCTATTCAGTTCCTCCCTGCGTGCAAGCGCACCGGTACCCGTTACTAATCCATCCCCGGCCCCCCCCAGGCGCTGGGGTTCCCGGCACTGATCCCATTTGTCCATCAAGCTGCAGATTCATTTACATCTAATCCACCGTGACTTGTCTATGAAACACGACCCTCCTCCTGCTCTGATGCTGACATCCATTTGGCTTCCAAAAGTCAACTGTTGGCTTCTGGAAAAAAAAAAAAGATAGAAACCCCCTCCCAACAGGCTACCAGGGGCCTCACATGGGCCTTCAGTGTCTCATCCTCCACTCTGCTGCCAAAGCTCATTATTTTCAGAGGACGTCCTCCCCTGAATTTACATCTTTGTCACACTCTGCATCCCCCCTGCCAGACCAAGATCCACCAAAGCACTTGAGCAGAGGTTTAACTTCAAGCATCTTGTTTTGGGATGGTACTACGCATGTCACATCCCCTAGTGAGAGGTTGGAAATGGATGGCCTGATTCGTTACGGCTGTATCCTGGATATTCACTCACAGTGGCCCCATGTCCAAGCCAGGGCAGCGGTCAGTGCCTTCTGCATTGCACCAGCCCCGCCGGCTCATCCCACAGATGAAGTGTCAGGTTGGGATGCAAAGCGAGGTGTGAGGAGGCGGGAAAAGTTTCTGAACTGCCAGTCCCTAGAGCTGTGGGATTAACCACATTCACACCAACACATTAGGGTCATTAACGTAGTCATTAAAAAAGGGAGAGTCCTACTGTGAATAATGGCAGGTGCTTCACACTGGCAGGTGCCTGATCCCTTTGGCGGAAGCTTGAAGGTGTCGAGATAGTGATGAGCTCCCTGTTCCAGACATCTCCGGGCCCCGAGCACCCTTTTTACACATTTTCTGACACCTGGAAATGGTGATAAGCACAGAAACCAAAGCATGGGTGAGGGTCCCAATTACTCTGGATTATATCCCAAAAGCCCACGCTGCAGAGCCCTCTGCAGGAAGGTATGTGTGGTAGAAACTGGGGTAGGGACCTGGTCTCTGGGCTCTTGGTTCCCTGCTCATTCATTATCTCCTTAGGTGAACTCAGCTTCCCTAACTGCAAAATGGGGATAATGTTTACTTTGCTTGCAGGGGTGTGGAGGAATAATTAATTAATGTTTGTGAAGTGCTTTCAGATCCCCAAACAAGAGGGGTGAGATAAGCACAAGGATACATGAGGTAGATGCAAAGAGTTACGATGAATTATGGTGATTCAAAGGTAAATTATTGTTATTGCTGCCGAATGAGCAGATACAGCCTTTCACCTCAGATCCGATTTCTAACTCTGTTAACTTCATCTTTCCTTCTTTTTCCCAACAAAAGCATGGTTTCACCCCTGCTATTCACACCCATTTGCCTATAACAGCCTCATAAATCCTATGGGGCTGACCCATCTGGCTCATCTTCTGGTGGGAAGGAAAAGCGTGGGCAGCCAGCCCTGATACCAGTGTGGATGAGACCTGCAGCGGTGCAGCTTCAACTTGCACCACTGACGTGAGCCTCTCACCCGCCATGGCATTTAGGGGAGGCAGAGGACCCTTCCTTTCAATGGGGAGCATCCCCAGAAGCCAACTCCTACCCCTCTTCAACCAGCAAATTGGCCGGGTGAGCTTCTTCAATGTCTGTTGCAGGTCAGGAGGTGTGAGCACCCGGATGTGATCCGGATACGACCTCTCAGATGAAGTGAGGAACATGCATGTCCCTAGCCCAGCTTTTGCTGAGAAAGACTTAAATCCCCAGTAAGACCTTGTTAGGAGAGCATGGGGGCAGTGACACAGCAAACAGGCACGCCAGAGCTCGGACGTGCACTACGCTGGGCTGAAAACACTATTTAGGCAGTTTGGCCATCTCTGCCTTGAAACCAAAGCAAACCTGACCTGTTTTAAACCAGTGTCAGTAACGTGAATCCCGAGCTGGCGTGAGCAGGTTTTTCCGGTTCTTGCTGCAGCCTTTCCTCCTCCTTCCCTGCCTGGGCTCCCAGTTTCGAACTGGGAGGGGACCTGGGGAGGAGCACAGCTTCCACACTTCAGGACACTTTTTCTTGCCTTCTACCCATGTCATTCCCACTGGTCCCAGATTGCTTTTCCAGCACCGTGCTCCAGAACCCCCCCGTGTTACACACAGCCATCCCCGCATCTCCAGTCTCATGGTCCTCTCCCATGGCCCTGCTCTGCTGCTGGGTGTCACAGCACAGTCCTGCCCCAGCTCTGTGCCTTCGTGG
The DNA here is from genome assembly GCF_000690775.1 of Eurypyga helias. Lineage (NCBI taxonomy): Eukaryota > Metazoa > Chordata > Aves > Eurypygiformes > Eurypygidae > Eurypyga > Eurypyga helias. Next base: position 5,701 of record NW_010270340.1, read on the forward strand.
TACCCAGGTGGAGAACTTGGATAGAAACAAGGAGGGTCCCAAGCCCAAATCACTTTGGGTACTGACTTGGACATCCAAGACGACCTCTAGACACAAGCTTGCAAAGGACGGGAAACTTCCCTAGTTTCTAATTGTCCTATATTATTTTTATACTCAAAACCCTTTTTTTTTTTTTTTTCCTAGCTAGGAAGACCAGGGTATGCATGAAGACCCCAGTTCAGCAAGACAGCTAGACCTGGGCTGGAACCCATCACTAAAGACTTAAACCCCTGCAGGATTTAAGCCCGGGTTTCGGTCCCATTGAGTCAAAGCTCTTTGGTGAACAAGGAGGCATGGACGCCTAAAATCACTACAGGTAGTGGCTGTAGTGGGCACATCCTCTCAGTTTGTCTGTGCCTCCCTGGAAATCCCAATCTGGTGGGAAAGCACCCAAGCTGCTCTCTCTCTAAGTACAGTGAAGATAGCAGTAGTTATCATCAGTTATTTCAAGTCCTGAGTGGGTCCTATATGCACCTGAGACACAGAAAGAATAATCACTAAATAAAGAGGAGCAGAATTTGTTTTGGTGTTGTTTTTTTTTCCCCCTCTAAGAAAATGTTACAGTTTTTTCTTTTAAATTTAAAGATAAATAATTATCTTCAAGGGACTAATTTCTTATCGGGTATTAATTTTACATGAATATATTATTTGTCAGGATATTTGCCCTCTGTGTCCAGAGTACTTGAGAAGGTTAGGTAATGTGTCTCAGTCAACTGGAATCCACTTGCAAAGACAAAGAGAATATTATTTTATTACCCACTATGCTAAGAATAAATAGTACCCGATGCCTACAAAGTATCGCTGTGTTCTCAACCCAAGGTTTTCTAGTAACTGCATAAATCATGCAAAGTTGCTTTCCCATTTGTATGTTAGCAGCATGCCTGAAATAGAAATGTCATCCAACAGATGCACATTCAGCATGTATCTTCCTTTCTATTGGGGAGTCAGTAAATTGGCTCTCGCTTCCATAATGCTGAGCTCTTGGCAATTTTTTGAGCGCAGCCGTACTCAGCAGACGGCAGGCAGCTCTAATAACAGGTGATCTAAGCAAAAAGGTGGATTTAGACTGCCCTTGCTCACTGAGATTTTCCACCTCTTAATAGTCAAGGTTTGTCTTCAGGCTGTAGGGTGACCCAGCATCAAGGAGGCTCTGCAGATTGGTGCTCATCTCCCACACCTTGCACAAACCAGCAGAGCCCCAAAACACACGCAACCACCCTGAGGAGGACACGCCATGGCAGATGCCACCACCTCCAATCGCCTCTCCAGAGGGTCCTGCTTTTCCTACCAAGCATCCCTCCTTTTCCCACCAGACATGGGAAATACGCCTGGCTGGCATTCAGAGAAAGTGGAAAACAACTGAACGGCCAGAAACTTTAGACAGGATAAAGCCTGGAGCACATGCCCTCAACAAGGGGGAGTTTTAGAAAGCCACCTTTGTGAAAGGAAGGAAGACAATACAGAGCCTGGCATGGGCAATGAAATATGTATGTACCTAGGACCTCATCCAGCCCTCTCCAGCCACTGTACCTCTAGCCTTTCCATTCAAGGGGCCTGGATCCCATCCAAAAAAGATGAAGGGGAACAAATGTAGCCCTGGCAACCCCACTGAGGGCAGGGTGGAACAAAGAGGACCCCCTCCCCGGGGCTGAATTTGTTTCCATTTTTAATTCTTATCTATACCCATCACCCCCATGCATAGAAAGAGGCTTCTCAGCCGTATAGATTTGCATTGCTATGGGAGTTTGAAGTGATAAAACATTTGGCCTGCCTATTCACAAGCCATTAGCGATTCAAAGCAGCCTGAGACATCTTAAAGGGGCCTGGTTTTCCAAGAGACAGGTGCTCTGAGCTGACTTCAGGGGAAAATTGAGGTTTTTTAGAAAAAAATAAAGTTGTCACTATCTGCTTTAAAATGTACTTCCTTCAAGTCTTACTAGGGAAAAAAAAAATGCACAGAAAATTCCAGTTTAGGCTGGTAAAATCTGGGAGGGGGTGGGGAGAAGTGGCTTAATTTACAGCGCTGGTAGAAGTAATGCTTTACCTATCTATTGAACACATCTAATTTACATGTTCCCTTTCCAGGCTGAGGATTTCCCCTCCACCCCCACAACTAATGCAAGCACAGCCATCTCCCACTAACCCCTACACATCCGTCCTGAGCCAGAATTTCTCACCCAGATCTCCTGCCAAGGGAGGAGGTATTTTTGTGAGCATTGTTGCTCTTTTTAAAATCTGCTGGGGCCAAAGGGCAACCTACCAGCCTCTAGTTTGACTGCGAGGAGCAGCACATCCTTGTTGAGGTCATTGCGGGGCAAAACCCAGGCAAGAAATGAGACCTGCACCACAACCCACGCTGCTACAGTCTCCGGAAGGATGAAAAGCCCTGGAAAGGCAGCCCAGGGATGGCTAGCTTTCAGGGTCCCTGGGGAAAGGCAGGAAGATTTGTGCCAAGAGATAGCTTGCCCATGGAGAGGTATTGGGGGAAGACAAGCTGGTATACAAGTGTCTGATGCAGAGGAGAGAGCATCCACCCTCCCCGTGAAAGAATTGTCCTGTGGTGTCCTCCCCATGCAGCTCCTTTTCTCCCGCTATAACCAGGAGACATAAATAGGTGCCTGCAACAGGCAACTGAGAGAAAAGTGAGGCTTTTGCTTGATGCTACAGAGGCTCCAGCTCTTCCTTAATCCCCATGCCGTGGAGTTATGCTGATACTACCACTGAATTGCTGGATACAGGAGAAAAAAAGGGAGGAGGAGATCTCCAACTTCCACCTGGAGGCGTCTTCTCCTCCCCACTGTCCTGTGTACAGCACCTGGGTTCCCTGCAAAAGCATCCCAGTCAGTCAAAGTTGTTTCCACTGCCCGTGCGACATTGCTGAGGGGCTGCTGCTGGGGCTTTGCCAGGCACTAAACAGAAGACTGTAGGAAAGGGTAGTGCTGAGTTAAAAAAACAGAGGAATTCTTCAAGAGAGCACTTGAAAACTAACAGGGCAGAGGGCCATAGCTGGCTGGGGATGCATTTTAAACAGCTTTTTAATCTGAAAGCAGATATATCCGTCACCATCTCTAACATCTGTCTGGCAAGCGGGATGGGTGCGGGCAATAACCTCCCAGGCTGTTAGATGCAGACTAGGAGAGAAACCAGGCAGCAGATAGATTTGGCATCCCTCAGGGGTTTCCAAGGCAAAGCCCCAGTTGGGAACAGGTGCTGCTTGGCCCTGGCGAGCGATGGAGGAACACCCAGGTGGTGCAGATATCCCCCTCTCCCCATAGCACTGTGGGAATCAAACGCTCAGTGAGGGAAAAATACCCTCCATCACGTGCAGTTCTGCAAGGTTTAAAGAGCATCTCGGCTGCTCAGTTCCAGGGCTGGTTTTGTGTGATTCAGTACAAGTCTCCAGCTGAGATCAAGGCCTACAACATGCAGCACACACATACAGGGACATCTATCCCAGAAGCCTTCAAGCTGGAAAAGACTAATGAAAGGAGAGAGAAAAGATACATCTTCCTATTTCCCAAGTGGAGAAAAAAATTCTTTGAGCCAGCTTAAAAGCAAAATAAACAGCATGCAGACAGCAACCTGCATTTTTAGGTACTTACATGTCTTCATGCTGGCTGATTTTTACCCAAACTACAAAGCTTCAAAGGCAGAAGTGGGAATTGCAACTACCTTTCCTGGTCCTGGGCTGCAAAACCTGCACTCCCCTGCCCGTGCTGAAACCTGCTGCCATTCTCGACCAAAATAAAGGGCCTAGACCTGCAAACCTATCCCAGGTGCTCTTCAGAGGGTGCTACGCCTGCAAGAATAACTTAGATTTAGGGCAAGGTCATAAGCGTGTGTGGAACGCAAGAAGCGGCGGCGAGGAGAGCGTCACGGGTGTTGTGGGAGAGGACCAAGACACCTGCCTGCGGCTGATCTCAGGAGATCTGTCAGCCCTCACTGCGTCTGCCATGCTTCTACTCACTCCAACGGTAACTGATTACGTGGATATCTCACTTTTCTTAGCACTTACACATGCACCATCGGGTTTTAACTCCTGCTGTTGTGAACAGACGTTAGAAGTGTCACCCAGAAATGCTGCAAAGGTTCAGAAAGCAAAGCATACGCAGAATTTACTTCTTCAGTCTTAACACTTCAGGTCTGTGCTGCTTTTTGCTTTGTCAGACTGGTGTGGAACCAACAGGATGCTAAAATGCCAGAGGTTCCCTACAAAATCAGGTGTCAGAGGGGATAAATTGAGTCTCACAGCAACTACGAGAAGGACTTTCCTGGATCCTATGGGATGCTCAAGACCACACAGCAGCGAAAACCTCACCAGACGAGAAACAAGAGGAGATGTTTCAGAACCAGCAGGTCTGGGGGTGGTCCAGGGGACTGTGTCCAACCCACTGCCGGCTCACCCCCTTCCTCCCAAAGGAAATTTCCAGCCACTACAGTTCACTCACGTGCCAAATCTTTCCTCCCCTACCTTTGCTCAGGTAGGACTGTGTCAGCTGTTCTTCAGCCAAGAGGAAGCTTTGCACTGTAGAGATCCAGAGAGAAGCCTCATAGCCTTGTAATCAGGAGGTGGGTGCCACCCATTAGTTAACTCCTCCTCCTTCCTCATTTAGCCTGGGAGATGTATAGCCAGGTTTGTTTACATTGCCCATACCATTTATCATCTGTGCACATTGCTTTCCGTCTTCAAAGCACTTCAGCAGGTGTTTTGCAAGTTTCTTCCCAACCCTCATGTGACAAAGGCTTTGGAAAGGGGACGCAAAGGGAGCAGGACAAAGGAAAGCAAAATAATTTGCCCCAGGACAAAAAGAGTTGGCAGCAGAGGCAGGAACAACGCTCAGCGACTCCTGCTTTTGAATCTCGTGCTCTGATATTTTGTCTGTACCTCACTACCTTCAGGTTCAAAAATAGTGTCATGAAGCCTGGTGCTCATCTTGGTACCAGAGAGCTGATTTCAAGGGATTTGCTTCAGCTCCTGAGGTCACATTCACTGGATCTAGTGGTCCTGGACCAACGATTAAACCAAATAATTTCAAACATCTGGCAGTGGTTAGCAAAACCACTATCATGACCAGAGGAAAGAGGAGGGAAAGGATCCACCCATGACCTCACATCCCAGGTGATATTTTGGGCTGGTTAAAGAAGCCAGCGGTGGCCTGACAGCCTGAGGTGCCCCCTCCATCGTGCCAGCACTACTCTTGGTGCAGAGAACTGGATCAAGGACTGGTCCAGCTGCAGAAAAACTCCAGGGGAGAAAATGATTTTTTTTTTTTTTTTATGCCAGACCCGTGCCCCTGCATCAGGCAGTCGAGCAAGCACTTGTGCCAACAGAAGGTGGAGGAACAACTCCTTGGATCAGGTTGGGGGACGAGAGCATCTTAAATCACTTTTCCCATCGCTAACCATAGCAGTAGAGCAGCTCCTGGCACGTCAATGGAGCTACAGCAACCTGGACCAGCCCTGTCATTTGTATCAGCCTGTACTGGGAAATATCTGGTCCGGTTGCCCAAAATTCATAATATACTGATAACCCTACCGCAGCATTACTATCAGCACTCCTGACTTGCTAAATGCTGTAGATCATTGTTGGGCCAAGAGCAGCCCCTCTCCCGGGTCCTGGGCCCATAAACTACTTTTACTTTCTCCCCACCACTGGAACAATCATGTACTGAAGTTTGTTTTGCTGGTTTTGCTGCACTTTTTCTCTCTTACTACAGAGAGAGAGGAAAGCTTATTAAAACAGAGAGAAAAAACACACTCCCCGTCTTTGTCTCTTAATCAAGAGGCAAAATGAAAAGGCTCTAGCAGATGAGTAGCCACTGAACCAGAGCGTTCCCAGTACCAGACCCATCTGATGAGCTGCTCCCTTGAGTGAGGGGAGAGCAATGCTATGAGCCCCTCGGCTCGGCTGGGAGAGCCCCTACCTAAACTTGCCATTTGCTCTCCTCCTGGCAGTGTGTGTCACGGCTCTGCTCCCTGCTTCGCTTCTATCCTCCCAGCTGTAAAATAGATGTAATGTGCACAGCGTCTTTCCCAAAGCCCTCCAGGACCCGCTGATGACGGCTCCAGAAGCATTAGAGGACTCTAGTGTCAGCATTGCTTTGGGGGTTACTCCTATCTGGGGTAGGCGAGGGTGGCAATTATAGGAATTGAGTTTTCAGCCCTCTCCCCCATGAGCAGGGAGGGCAAAGCTACTTTGGCTTCTCCTCTGACAGCTACGTAGGGTGAACAAACACAAAGTGCCATGACTGGAGACCGCAGGTGCTGGGGTGATGGAGATCTGGAGGCAGCCCCCCGACATGAGGGCTAGGTGAGGACTACCAGATCCATGTACACTCAGGCTGAGTAATATCCTGAGGAACCCAAATGTGCACGGAGATGGCTGGGACTTGGGAAATCTTGCCCAAGGGCCAACTGGGCTCTTAGCGAGTGACCACGCAAATTCCTACGGATCCCGCATTCATTAAAAGTAAAATTAATGTCTCCCTTTAATAACCTCGTTTATGATGTCTGCTCTCCTAGGAACCAGGGTTGCTTGGGGCTTGTGCCTGTGGAGAATATCTGAGCTTATGCTGAAGCCTTCTCGTGCATGAGCTTTGCCAGGGTCCCTCTGCTACAAGGACTCCCTGGTGTGTTAACAGAGGTTGGATCTATGCTGGCCTTTTGTAGGGGCAGCGAGTGAACCTGTCTTTCCCTTTCCTCCCCTCAAGACCCATTTTCAGGACACTTGTAGGTATCCCAAAGCAGAGCATCTCTGCTTCTCAATAGTGTTTAAAGGGTATGAAGAGAAGGAAGGGGCACAGACTGATGGGCACACAAGTCTTACCATGAGTGTCTCCTCTTTAAGAAGAAAAGAGGAAAGAAAACAGATCAAGCATTATTTTTCTTGGCAAGGAGAAGGGATAATTTCCTGGTCATGATTCAGTGCTGTCATATGGAGTCAATGACTGTCCTTTATACACATCACAGCTTTGCCTTTAAAACACCGCTCATGACAACACACCTCTCCAGGTAAGGTGCAATTACCTGGGAGTTCACTAGCCATCGCTTGCAATTACCCAACTGCCTTGTGTCCCATCGACCCACCCTAATCACTACAGCCCTAAAACTGGTAGCTCCTACAGTCAACAGTAAATACCATCATTAAACATCTGGGAGTGAATTTACTACCAGCCACAGAGTGATTATTTGCTGGGGGGGTGTCATTGCAAACATGCAAACTGAGCAGAAGGATTGTTATAAAATATGATCCCACTCAAATAAAAGCAGATGCTATTAGCGAGCAAGAGGCAGTGTTTACTCCATAAAACACCAGGAAAGACAAGTTATTTAATGACTATCTGAGAAAGCCCTGCTTTGCTGGGGCTAGCACGCCCAGTTCATAAACTGTCTCAACAGAACGGTTGGGGAGATACAGAGTGAGCTGAATTATTCCTGTTTATGACCTGCAAGGTGTGGGTAAGTTTTCCTCTCTCCTGGGTTTCAGACTGACATTACTGTTCATGGGTTTAATAAAGTCTGAAGAATGTACTTGGTTTAACCTCTCAGAGAAACAAGACTCGTGAACTAATTGGAGCAGGGAGAGCTGTTGGTCCAAGGAGGAGCAGCATCACTCAGTCCCAGGTTACTGAACTTTAAAAAAGAGCTCTGAAAATATGATTATTAAAAGAAACCAACAAACCAACCACAATTAAAATACTCAATTCATTTCATTCACCTTTAAGATTCTGAATTTCCAGGTTCATCTATGTCAAACCTCCTCTAACTACATGGGACAGATGCTTTTCGTTAACTTTTATTTAGCTATAAAAACCACCATTGATTCTCACAAATCCAGTAACTGGGTCTTCTAGGCAAAGCCTACGCTGCTGGAAGGCTCTCCCTAAAATTGTGAGCTTTGGCAACGCTGCACAATGCAGCTTGCCTTTTTTTCTTTTTTTTTTGTTACACTGACTAGTTGTGCTACGTATTCTCATTTAAAGGGTGAAAAACGATCTATGTAACAGGCACGACCCTTTTCCTCTCTCTAATCCCCCCTACAGCCCTGGGACGGGCTGACAGTGCTAATCTTACACCTCCAGCTCATCAGTGCAAATCCAGGTCAGCAGAACCCAGCAGTTTGCTTCCTGTCAGGAGGCTACTTGGCAATTGCACCATTGGTCTGGGAACTCGTTTGGCAGAGGAGCCCTTGTCAAGTCCTGCTCCCAAAGTCCCTCTGCCTCCGTATGGAAAATGGGCCAGGGTGGCTCCTACGCTTTATTGCCCCACCCCAGGGACAGATCCAGCTGTAATCTGGCTGGGGGGTGGAGGGAAACAGCTGGATGGCTGCAGTCACTTTGCTAAAGCATGTGCCCTGTGCCAGCTGTGCTCCCGAGGGATCCCTGGACAAAGCTTCCAAATGCTGTTTCAGGCATGGGGCAAATTAAATATGCCCACTCAGCCTGCTCCAGCTCTGCTCGACACGCTGTCAGCCAAACCCTCTCTGCTCATTTTGTGATGTCCCTCTGTCTTTACCTGCCACGGGGATGCAAAGGAACTGCTGCTACAAGAGCGGGGCTAGGAGGGGTCTTCAAGGCCTTCAGGTCTATGGGAAAGGCTTGTTCAGGCAGCTCCCAGCCCCGTGCCCTGAGAAACAACACTGTGAGCAGAAAGGTCTTGGCGTTGCCAGCCCGCTCCGTCTCCCACTTGCGGCACCAAGGCTTTTCCGAGTCGTGGTGCTGCTTTTCAAGGCGTGCCACGGATCCACGCGGGATGCCAGCCCTTCGGCAATTCGTGACCTGCCCCTGAGCCAGGAGGCTCCTCCAGGATGAATGTTACCCCTGTGGAGGGGGTTTCTCATCTCAGACAGCTCAGACCTCCCCCAGCATTAGCACCTGGCACATGGTTTCACACGTGTGGCTCTGCCAGTTTGGATGGTTGCAAAATGCGCCGAGCGCTGCCTGCCCATGCAGCAGAGCATCCTCTGCCAGCTCCTCGCACCTCTGCTTCCATCTCCTAAGTGGAGGAAAAAGCCCCTTCTTCACATCTCCCCCCTACGTTGCTCCTTGCTTCCCTGCACGTGGCTGAGCCCTGGGATCCTTCCCTCCTCACCCCCAGCCCCATCTCCAGGGGGATGGGTGTGCAGGCGGGTCAGGCTGAGGTGAAGGCACAGCAGCTCGATCAGGAAAAGCTCTTTCATCTCACTTTAAAGCCACTTTTGACTACCACAGTTCCAGCCCTGGGTGCCCTGCAGGGCTTTCAGGAATTGGATTCATTGGGCAAACCAATACCTACCCGAAATCACCCCTATGACCTCTCGGGGCAAGACCACTCTCCCCAAGCATCCCTCCCCCAGCCCCACTGAACGGTCTTTTGGGCATTTTCAAGACCCCTCAAAACCCCAGTGATCTCCCAGTCGAGCTC
>NW_010270341.1:0-44077 GCF_000690775.1 Eurypyga helias
TAATATAGAGAATAATATATATTAACTCATTGAATCATATAGTAGTTTATATTGGAATTTCCCTCCAGGCGTCAACTAGTCCAACCTGTTGCCCAAAGCAGGTTAACTTTTTACGGTAGATTGTCCAGTGCCATGTACAGCTGAACTTTGAATGTGTTCAAGGATGGAGGTTCCACAACCTCTCTGATCAACTTGTTTCAGTGGCTCATCTTCTTCACAGTGAAGACTTTTTTCCTTCTATCTATACATAATTTGCCATGCTGCAATTAATGTTCATTGCATCTCATTCTTCCACTGTATACACCTCCGAGGAAAAGTTAGCTCCATCTTCACTGTAACCTCTTCCATTCTCCTGCAAGTTGAGGACAACAATTAGATTCCCCTTTGATCTCTTCTTCAGGCTGCACAAAAGTTGCCTCTGTTTCTCTCTACTTCCCTGGCTCCCTGATAATCTTGTTGGTCTTCCACTGGACTTACTTCAGTTTATACAGTGGAGATTACAACTGGATATAGAACTCCAAACACAATTTCACAAGTGCCAAATAGAGGGTAATAATTACTTTTCCTGAATGTTCCATATTCTTATTAATGTAGTGATTGTTGGTCTGCTGCTGGCTCCTGTTCAGTTTGCCATCCATGATGCCTGGTGGTCTGACCAGGTCTCCATTCACTTTGTAGTTTACTTATCCAATCTATATCTCTCTAAAGGGGAATTATGGGATACTGACAGTCTATAAAACCTTGCTAGAATCATCCACCTTACATATACCCAAAACAGAGCTCAGTAAAGGGTTTCCCATTCAGCTGAGCATTCATTCCTAACATGCCTGCCTGGTTTCTTACACAGTGACATGAACTTCTCTTGTGCTTTCAGGACAATTGTCGTTGAAAGTCAGCCAGCTTTTCTAGGCTCCTTTACTCTTCAGAAAACTGAATGAGCTGAACTCAGATCTCTTGGAGGTTATGGTCATTATTCTACTACTTGCTGCCCTCATTTCCTCCAGGTTCTAAAGTTCTATCATGTCATTGCCACTGCAGCTAATGCAGCCATAAACCTTCACATCAACCATTCCTTATTTGTGAACAGGGGGTCCCCGTAGCTGGTTAGTCCAACATCTGCACCACAAAATTTTCCTTGATGTACTCTACATATCTCCCAGATTGCTTGTTCCTTCTCATGTTGCCTTTCCAACAAATGTTACGGTGGATAGATTTCCCTATGGGAACCAGAATGTGCCATCATAAGGCTTCCAGTTTTTTATAAAAGACTTTATACAATTCCTCCCGTGCAGTGACAGGTCTGTAGCAGACACCCACTGCAGTGCCCCCTTTGCTGACCTTTTTCCTTTTAGTGATATATAACCGCCTAAACGTCATGAAAACACTTGTGTTGGAATTGGACTCATAGTGAGAAACAGTCTGATGGATTAAGATGCTTGCAGGCATGTCTCGAGTGCTAACTCCCATTTTAGCAAGTTCATGCCTGGACCCGATTAATTTCCCACTACCTATGGATATCCACATCTCCCCATATAGGTATGCCCTTGATCATGTGCTTGTGACTTACAGCAGCCTCTAAAGATGTGGCAGAACCTGAGTTCAGCTTCTTCTTCTCCCTGAAACCTCTTCGTCAGCTATGGTGTTTTAAAAATCATGTTGGTACTGATTTATTTAATTTTACATACAAATTATTTGCCTCATTTACATACAAAAAGCTGACAACGATCAACAGGCATTAAGCTTTGTCATAATGTCTTAAGTTCCAGGCACACAACAAAGCTGAACAACCTATGGTCCTTGACTAGCAAAAGCCTGAACATCTGTAGACTTGTGGGGCTAGGCAGTGTGTGACAAATTCACTCTTAGGTTCAGCATCTCAAGTCTATAGAACCTCCACTTCAGGCACCCTGTGGATTTTAACACTGGCTTTTAATCCTTTGAAAGAGTAAATGAAGACACTGGGTTTTTTTTTCAGGGACAACATATTTCTTATAGTTAGGTGGCATCAACTAGAGGATGGCATTGTGAGGCAGAATCTGTACATATTGTCTCCCAAATCTTTAGATCAGTTAGGCTAAATTAACCTTAGCCCAAGGATATTTTTCTGCCTTGAAAACCCAACTTAAGGTCTTTTTTCTGTGTATCAATATCAGTGCTAATGGTGACAAATATAAGACACTTGAGGTGACTGCTCTTCTAGCCTATTGCTTTTAGTAAGTGGGCCATAAACTCAAACATGGACCAACAAGAAATGAACCCCCATTTAATTTAGTTAAACTCAAACATGGACTATGAAGAAAGGAACCCTCATTTAATTTAGTTATATCTGCATTAACTCTGCAGTGTTAATAGAAACTAAGTGCAGTCAGATACTATTTTTGTCTGGGAACTAAGCAGGTCGTACACTGAACGCAGACAGAGAACTGCTCTGCTGACTAAGAAGCTTCTTTTTATATAGTCATGTCTCAGACGAGATACACTTAAAGCAGTAGTTTTGTGTCAGTGGTTGACACTAAATTAGCACAAAATTCACTGTGTCTCAGCTCATGTCTAGTGATGAGATAGTCATGCACCTTTTTTTACCAGTGTTGTGGTGTTGCATTTTTGGACATGACTCACCCATGTAACCCTCTTTCTGGAATGAAGTTGCTAGATTACTTTGTAATTTTAATTATAACTGGATATGCAACATAAGATTGTGTGAAATCATGGGTTTTTTTTTAATCATAACAGTATATTTTTCATATTTTTGTTTTGATATGCTGTGTGTAGAAGATGTAACAGTGATTTCTGACAGGTTATTGTATTTGGTGTAGCTATTGGTGTAGCTATTATAATCCAAGGATTTAATCAATACAAGATTTGTAGGTAATGACAATATCTCATATTACAGAAACTGATATAGCCAGAAAGATCAGGCACACAAGCCACACTTCTGGACTAAAGAGAAGTAGCAGATGCTGCTAAATAAAAGCACAGGCTTTAACTAAATACGTATCAATGACACAATTGTTAAGAGAAAGAAACAGGTAGTTTTATCTTACAGATAGTAACTGCCTACCTCTTTTTCTCCTCTCCTCCACATAACCATGACCTTATTCTCCAGGATAAGGTTCTGGAGAAAGGAAAATTGACAACTTCCTTACCAAAAGTTGATGAATTTTAATTGTTTCATATTATGGACTGAAGTCAAGCATCCCTGAGGAGAAAGCCACATAATGAACTATAGAGAAATACAATATATATATGAATATATATAATCAAAGATATTCCAGCAATATTCACAAATCAGAAATTCTCTTTCAAAGCACAGAAGATACCATACACTTACAGTACAACATTCTTACACTACCTTGATAAACTAAACCCAACTGGAAAACACATTTTATACACTGTCTTCTCTGTTGTGTACAACAATCTTGGGGTCAGTTGTGCAGGGCATTATTTATCTAGAAATGAGACTGTGAGGCCATCTTTTTACAGTTCATACCAAATTGCCATTTCATAGCTGAAATTGTATTATGTTGACTAAGAGCATTTTCAAGACAGCTCTTAACAGTTTAATAATCTTACAGTCTTACTTAACTAAAAAGAAAGGTTTAGACACAAGGACTGTTGGTGAAAAAACCAGCATCTCTGCCATTACCTAATGACAGCCATTTGGCAGCCTTTTGAAACAAAAAAACAGGTAAAGAAATGGTGAATAGTACACTTGTCATTCGTTTGTCAAGTCAACATATTAATGTGATTTGGGTCACATTAGTGGTTGCTCAGCCAAGCATTCATGGCTTCACTAAACCCTGGAAGTAGTAGGAGAAACTGGGGAAGACTGTAAGAAAGTTTAGTTTGGCAAAGAAGTGAAGAGCCAAATAAAAGAGAACTTCAGGGGGAGACCTTCCCCATCAACTTATGTGACAGGGAGAGTGAGCAAGGGAGTTAAATTATGGCAGGTCAGGAAATCTGTGAGGGGCAATAGTTAGCCCCAGTAGGAGAGCTCTGAAGCAGGAAACAGGAAAGACTGTGAGTCTGCTGACCTCCTGTTTTCAGAGTTCCTCTTTCATGAGCTCATAGGCCAATATCCTCATAGCTCTGCTAATGGCGACAGGCAGAAGCGTTTGTTTCTCAGGTTAGGGCCTCTAGTTTCTTTCATGTGGATTCAACATTTTTATCAGCCTTAATGAAAGTTTCATTCATATGAGATGAAGAGACCTGTTTCTCCCTAGAGTTCCCTGTGTAACCAGAAAGATATAACCGTTTATGTTAAGGAAAGAGGGACAGAGTGCTACATGTTGTGTCTTACTGCCTGCTCAGTCCATTGCTGTTCCAGTAATTTGAAGGGATTAAACATAAGCAAGAAAAGGAATGACTACAAAAGGCAATGGATATACTGCAGCACTGATACCAGTCAGTTTAGTAATGCCCATAGGTGTTCTTCTCAAGATGCATTTCAGAATTACAACACATAAAATTTCTACTCTTCATGAGTAATATAGATTAGCTGGTAACAGAATACAGGTGGGTTCTGCTAGCATGCCCTTGGGTATTCCTATAAATCCTATTCCTTTTAGGATATCAGAAAGAGTTTAGTAGTTACTGAGATCACATCCTGCCCTCAAAATTGTCCCCTGAAAGAATAGTGAGAAGGCAAGTCCTGCTTGCTGAAAACTGCATCCAGGTACCATATGCTGAGGAGTGTCATAGTTTCAATGTTTTTTAATGTCAATTGATTGATTCACTTGATCAGGACTGTGTTATTTACTGTACCTCCCCCTTCCTGCTGGCCTTCAGGTACACGGAGGTCATTGAAGAGCTAATATATATAGGAGCTTCCTAAAACATGACCTGCTTGTAGATCTGCATAGATAGAGCTTTCACACACAACCAAATGCACTAAAATTATTTTGCAAGTAAAATTTAAAGCATCCTGTTTAATGTCAGCTGTAAAATATAAGTGCAGTAAACCTCTATTCCTAGTTCTTTTCAGCTATGGCAAAACTAAAACAAAAAAGTGTGTCTCAGACATGTAATATGGTCCTGCAGAAGTTGTGCCAGTCACACCGAAATAGAATACTAATGTCATGGTTTCAACTATAAACTGAAAAGTCCTTTTTTTTTTCTTTTCCTTCTTTTTTTTTTTTGTCCTTCATTTTTCTTTTCTTTCAAACTAACAGCCAAATCTTATATAATGGTGGTACACCAGATTTCATTAATGGGTAATTAAGCATGCATTGCTACTTATCTATATGGAAATTACAGGTCACAAGGATATTTATTTTTTCCCCCTCACTTAAAAGTGTTTTTTATTTCATAGGTCCTCAGCAACTTTAACTACTAGAAGTGTCTTCCAACGAATGGGAAAACAGACGAAGTAAGAGGTCTGTTTTCTTTTCCAAACATTTTTTAAATTCCTGTTCCACCTGAAGTTGACAGAAGTGAAGCCTTTACTTCCATGGAAAATGTTGTCAGTGCAAAACGTTAGACAGTGTAGGCTTTGTGGTTCTCATTTTGAACAGAACGCAGAGTGGATGGAGAGCTAACCATCTAGGCTGAAATCTTTCTCTGCGGCTCTGCTGCAGCATCTATTGTCTCACTGTGGCTGACAAGCCACATATATCTTAAGGCTGGGGGGTGTCTTCATAAATATGCCTGTAGGCAATTAGATAAGGGAAGATGCTGTTCTTTTTCAAAACGCGGAAGAAAAAAAGCTTCAAAAGGCATGCCCAGACCTGTCCTTTCTAATTAAACATTGGCTGTCAGGATTCCTATAGAAGAGGAAATCTTTGCCTTTATGGAGACTAATCTTTATGGAGCCAGCTATCTACTTTTATTGTGGCTAGTCACAAAGTCATTATGAAGTGCTTTTCCATAAAAGGCAAATTGTCCATCCATACAGAAGGTGTTTCATTAAGGTGAGGAACTGGAGATTGCAGATTGTGGAGGATGTTATTACATTTCTTTGCCTACAAAAGCAGCAAATACCTTGCCAACTGTACTACTGTCTTCTAGCTTTTACAACTTGTATTACACTACTTCCTAGCCTCATTGTTCCAGCTGAACAGAAGCAAAGAATAAAATGCAGCCCTTTGTGCAGCCCCTTTGTAGCTGAGCCCCCTTACTATTTCTTGGAGGGCCGGTCTCAATCCTGTGAGAACCATTTGCATAAGGAACAAGATTCCTCTATTTCTTTGACAACAATCTGAGCTGGAAAGAAAATTATTTTAGCCTGGGCTGGAAGTGGTTTTGCTTTAGAAAACCTCAACATCCAACAGCCTGAGTCAGCAAGAAAACTGCTTCTGAGTTCTTCATCATACTAGAACAATGAATGCAGATTAGTCTCCAAAGAAATAGAGGAATAAGACCATTCCCCTATATGAACCCTAGTAACTTCTAGCAGCGGTTTAGTAGGGTTTTCCTACTGACTTCTGAGAAACCAATATTTCACTATCAATTCTCAGAAATATTCCTGCCCTGCTGTCTCCCTCTCTGGAGTGAATATTACTGCTACCTTTTATTATTTTTCACTCTTTTTATTCTAATGTTGCTACTAAAATATCACGAAAGCTAGAGGGGAAAACAAACAAACAAACAAACACCCAGCCAACCAAACAAAAAACCCCCAAAAAACCAAAAACAACAACAGGGTTCTGGTTTTCAAGGTACAGTACCCAACTATTTTGACTTTGTGTCAGCCAAAATTGCATGCTCAATACTTGTCAAAATACCCTGTCAATACTAGAAAAGATAGATCTGACCCTTGGGCTGTTGTAGATAAGAGCTTTTCTTGGAGTCACTTAAAAAAAGAAGAAAAAGTTTTCCTCAAAGGGAGAGAGGAGTGAGAGAAATTAATGAGAGGCAGAGAGGTGGACAGAGGGAGGGAGAGGGAGCTGGACTGCCTTCTTCCTACCTGAGGAGGATTATACCATCTCTGCCTCTTCAAAATCACCAGATTAACATCACAGAGAAGAAAACCAAGCAATATTGTTACTGTAAGTCTATGATTCCCATGCTGTGTTGTCAAAATCTAAAGAATCATTATTTCCCAATTTTGTTTAAATAGGAACATTATTGGATATTATATGCCTTCCCTTTGTTCAAAAATTCATTCAACTGTATTTGTGATCGATATTCCACACGAAGCAATAAAATGAGATACAAGCAATACCAGAAAAAATTGTCTGTATGCATGTCTGCACACATACATGCACACACGTCCATACAGAGAAGTCACAAATTCAGGCTAATTCTCTCCCTGAGCCTGTTTAGGAACAGATATCCTATTTATGTTGGTGGCATGCATGATTTCTGATTAATGTCAGTTCTGGTATTCCAGGATTTAAAATAATTATGAAAACAGTCCTTCGGGGAAGATGTCAGCCTCTTTTAACTTCCCTTTAATCTCCACTGCCCCAAGAAACTCCATATATTCACACCTTTTCTCTCTTTAGGGTACAGAAAATTTATTATGACAATGACTGGATGTCATTGTGATAAAATCATAACCTAGTTCTTTTTGAAATCTCAGTAAAGTAACATGTATATCAGCTTTTAATCTGAAACGTTTCAGTGATGCAGAGCATTGTGTAATGTTCAGCCAGATCCCAAAGCCCTTCTCCCCATGATTCCTACTAAATACAGTCCTCAGAAGTACTGAATGCCTTCAACTACCCTGGAAAAAGGAATTCAGATTTATCCAGGAATAATGTAGCTTGAGAAAAGATTGTGTCAAACAAACATCATCAACTCAATGTTCATGATAATTCTACACAGGAACAAAACCTGGGTATATGGATTTCTGGTGTTTCATTGTTAGAAAAATTAAGCAGAGGAGATGGCATGGCTAAAGATGTTGTGGCAATTCACTAATCAGTAGGTTGACAGAGGAAGTGAAATTTCTGGGATACTGACTCTTCTGAGAGTTTGTGGGTTTATCCAGCTGAGTGTCTGGCCTAAACTTGGCTACACGTTAAAAAAGCACATCTAATTTTTTGGCCCATGGTGTCTAAGAAATTGTTCAGCAGAAACATGAAAGCCTGCATGAGCTGAACTGGAAAGCAAGAGGACATTGTGTAATAAGTAGGAGTCAAGAAGGTGACTGGGGAATAACATTTTCCATTACACCAATCCAAAGCAGAAAACTCACTGTGAGTTTCTTTTTCTTCCCTCTATGTTGTCCTTCTCAGTTTCTCAGAAAGGCACTCACTATATTCAGATATAGATTCATTTTTCACTTCTTATGCAAATATTAGCAAACTGAGCCATGAAGCTAAGTTCATCATGTTCAGCACTTTCAAAAGAACATACAACTGCCAAGAGTTCGTGGTGGTTCAGGGACTTTGCTTTTACAGACTTCTGTGGAGATTAAAAGTTAGTTCCAATACAAACAGCCCTTTCATTAGGCTCTCACTGATTGTGACAATGAAATCAATTTTTCAGAAAGCACACCATTAATGAGTAAACTTCCCTTGTTCCCAAGAGGGACATCTATGTTAAATAAGATGGATGCTAATTTTAGATACTTAAAAAGAGAAATCGTTGAAGAATAATCCTTTCAGTAGACAAGGCAGAAGACAGTTTGCTTTCTTCTACTGATGACTCAAAGGACGTGTTGCTGCATAGCAACCTGCTCCCAAAGAAGAGGAATATTTCTGTTTGATGCTAGTCTTTGGAAACTGCTCCGGTTTTCTGTTTCTATTTCTATGCCCCCACATTAATTACCTTAGTCAGCCTCTGATATTGGATGTAAACCCCTCTGTGTAGATTAGCTTGAGATCTACACAAAAAAAGAGTTTATAACTACCAACTCTCACAAGCCTCAGAAGTGGATTTCAATACTGAGCTGCTCCACTAAACGTGCTTACAAGAATGCCAGTCAGTGGGAATTTTGTGTGCAAGATGCACATCTAACACTTAGGAGCATGACTAAGATCACAAAATTATTGACAGTAAACTGAAAACTTTAAAAAAAAAAAATCTACCACAAAATAACTAAACTTCCAGGTCTCAGATGCAGATAATGCTTTTTTAGAAATTCAGTTCTACTGCATACTCTTTTCATATGACTGTATTCTTCTCTATGCATGGAGGAGCATTTATAACATTCTCTTAGCTCCTCATCCCCTTCCAAACTGAAATTTTCTTGCCTTGTACTGTCCTCATTGGTTTTTATAAATCCGAAAGTACCTTGTCTAAATCAGTTTAATTTTTTAATGTACCTTTTGCAAATTCATTAAATTAACCGTGAGAGAACAGATTTTTTTTTAAAATGAAAAAGCATTTTTATGAGGGCACTAAAAAGCAGATTTCATCACAAGACAATATACTGTAGGTCTGAGGTTCCCTGGCCTAGGCAGAATATGCTAAACCATGAATCGGAGTCTGTTTGACCACAAAGCTGCCATACTTTGAGGGCAGGAGCTAGAGGTGCAGTGTGCAACATGCTTGGAGATAATCTGGGTATCTCAAACATGACACTGCTTTATGTAATGCAGACATACTCTAATTCCCATTTTCAAGAATCTAGACACTTAGATTATTCAGTCTTCTTAAAAGTGGGGTAAAGCTTTTGTGAGACTGAATCTTAGTGCAGCAAATTATCTACAAGACTACAAAACTGTCACCACTAAGGTTCATCTTCTTGAAAAGAGCAGGAAATGTTTAGACCTATAATTCTTTTGAAGGCCTAGTTTTGCTGCCTCAGCTGGAATAAACCTGGTGGTTTGCAGAATAAAGTAGAAGGGAGCATAACCCAGCGGTAAAGGTCCCCCACATTGGTATGATGTTCTTTTTAGTGCACGCACTGCTGTCTGCTGGAAGGTGGTTGAGTGATGTGTGAAGTGAGGGAGCCACCAGTAACTCTCAGCCAACACGTGAACCCCTTCACTCTTTCTTACTCATTTATGACAACAAACTGAGTCTTACATGTGGGTGATAAGTAAGGTCGTGCATTGTTAATCCCTCTTCGTATACATCAGCTTTGTGTCTTTTGTCTAAATGCACTGAATTTCTCATCTGCTGAAACAGGAGATGGCATACAGGCAAGAAGCAAAATTACCTCTGGGTGATGTTCATGAGACCACTCTACATTTTTTTTTTCCATGAACAAGTCAGTTTAACTTCAGGGCATATTGCTTTTTTTCCTCATCCTTCTTGACCTTGTATGGGTACCTCAGCATTTTCCTTCAGATTAAAATTTTATGGCATGCTTCTAACAAACAATACTTCTAACAAACCCAAGCTGATTCCTGGTGGCATTAGCAGTTTGAAGATCTGTCCCTTTTCTAAATGGTACAACATCAATTCAAGCCCTAGCAGTAGCAATCTGGGCAAGGTGCTGCCAGTATGGGTAGCCACACTGCTGCTGGACATGCCTCAAGCATTGCTCTGTTTCTTGGGGCTGTGATAACTGTTTTCAGCTGGGAGGCATGAGCAGAGAATGGGTTAAAGATGCTCTACAAGAGGAGATGCAAGTATGGAAATTGAAGTGTGTTAGTTGTTTACAGTTTTGGATACAGTACAAAACCACCCCCAGAGTGTGGCTTCTGCTGCCTATTTCATTCTGTTATTTAACAATGAATGTTTTGAAAGACTTGAACTCCTCTGTAGATTCCGATAAATTTTAGCCACTTTATAATTTCAACTATTTTTAAGTGTAGAAAACAGTGCATAAGACAGCTTTTTCTTTGTTACTGGGTAGCTTTGGGATCCACTAGTGGACACACAATAAATTCAGCCAGTATGATGCTACATGAGCTCAGTTAAGTGCAAGCTTTCTTTGTTTCAGGGCCACGAGACCTGTACAAACCAAACTGAGTTTCTCAGTCCATTTGCTGTTGGGTAGTGGATTGTGGCATCAGCAGACCTGATGCCACGGCAAAGAAGACACAAAGTTTCTGGGCAGGGTGAGAAAACAATTTTCTCACCAGTATAGCTTGCTCTTCCTAATCAAAGTAGAAGTTCACAAGTGGAATATGAATATGCTACCACTGCCTTTGGTCATAAACTGTGGGTCTGCTTTTCCAGGAATCAAAAATTATTCAAGTTAGTTTCCCTATGACTTTATATCGCACAATTTAAAGTTGTCTGAAAGTCTCTGAAAGCTGAAGTATTAGTCAATGTGTTTGCTTATAAGTGCTGAAAATATGTACAAGGGCTACTGTTCATACTAAGCTAAGCACTAATGTAGCAAGTAAATTCCATTTCAAAAACATCATAAGGCAAAAGCGTTTCCGTAGGTGTGAACAAACTCTTCTTTTTGAAGAGCTGAAAGTCTTATAAAAATGTATTTCCTGAATTTGCTGTGCAAAATGATACATGAGTATAAAGGCTCTGTTTAGTGGGTGTATGTCCATATGCAAGTATGCATGCATAAAAAATATAATTTCAGAAATTATGCTGATAATTTTAAAGCAATATTTATACAAATATACCTTGAAGTAGTATGAAACTTCACACTTGCATCTTCATATGAATACAAATAATGTTCAGTGCTATCTCTAGTTCAGCTGTCTCTGGAAGTAATTTAAAACCCTTTATTGCATCTGGAATTGCATAAAAAGTAATTTCTTCTTTTATGGAAATGTATGTCACAGTGCAAAGGATGTGGACAGTCTTGTGAATACATGTATTTGCACGTATCCTGTTCTTCACCTGCTCATTCCTGTAAGATATTCTTGTCCTTCTTCCTTGATGAAATTCATGCTTCCAATGATGTCCTTAGTTCAGCCATCATTTGGATTATTCATTAACACAGCAAATCAAGAACATTTGGACCACGATATTTCTGTGGGATGGAAAAAAAGTGATTTCCAGAAAAGTCATAAAAATTTAAGTGCCTTTTGTATGTGTGTAGATTGGATTGGTGGCACCATCTATTGAAATTGCACAGAAGTTCCATTACAAAATCATTTTTCTGTTGCTTATAACTTTGCCAAACTTTAACTATTTGGCCTGAAGTTTTGCATGCTGGGTTTGCCTCAGGCTCAATCTTTCTGGAAAATTTCTGTCAAAATGAATACTTCCAAGGATAAAATTAGGGGAAAATGCATCATTCCATCCATATCAAAATATTCTGGTTACCTCTTCTGTGTGAAATTTTAATGATTTCAAACAGAAACATAAAATTCAGCAGGGATGACTGAGGTGTCCAGCCTGCACTCTTTGTTGCTGATGTGCAACTGAACCATGAATAATTTAAGAATCTTAAAAGAGGAAAAAAAACCCCCACATACAATCCCGGTTTGCAAATTATGAGTGAAGGACTACTAGACTTCTGAAGTCAGTCACAGCTCTGAAAGACTTATGTGTACTGATCAAGATATCAGCTTCTAGTGAGCTGGGCCTCCTTTGCAATGGTACCAAAAGTTCATGCCGTGAGACCTCAGCACCCTCCATCCCAGTTGCCTGGCTCAGGCAGTGCAAGGTTTTTGTTTCCACTACAAAGATGGCCAGGGGTGATGTCAGGAGTGTGTTAGTACAAGGAGCCTAGTGGACAACGACTGAGGCTCGAACCACCTGTCTGTAAGGAGGGACATGGAGATCACAGGAAGTGGGTTATAGGAAAACAGGGCTGTGGGATGACTAGACTGATGCTGAATCTTGGGAAGGACTAATTTTTTGAACTGGAAATTGAATGCCAAAGGACCATGAAGGGAACTTGAAGGCAACAGTCCTCTGTAAATAGTACTATGCAGTGCTGTAGGTAAATATTGTCATAATACACATAATGAGCAGTGTTGCATTACAAATAAAATGTTAATTACTAATGTGCAAATGCTTATTACTGGAACTGTTTTAGTGTGCAATGTAAATAAATGCTATGGTGCCAGTGTTAGTCTCTCATGACCTTCTAGAGTTGGAAAACTGAACTTTATATCTCCCTGACTTTTCTTTTGATTTATATAATGTTCATATAAGAACCCATTTGAGTGGCAATATATCAAACTTTATCACTCATGTAAGAAAGTTCCATCTTGGGCTTGAGAGTCCAGAGTAATCTTGTTTCCAAAGACAAAAGCTAATGAAATGTTTAAATTCTTTTTTCCTTAAAGTGAAGAGCATTTCTCTAGGCTATAGTAGTGTCTTGTTCTGGTGAAAGAAGAATTTCATTAATATGGGAAGGACTCATATTGGATGCATGGAGTTAGAAGTGCTGAGATACGTAATTTATAAACCACTCCTGTGTGCAGCAGGTTAAAACTGGGCTGAGAAACAAAGTCAGGGCTGGTGCAATGCAGCTGCTGAAATTGGTTCTTTCACAGCCTGTGCTGTACTGAGCAGAAAAAAGCCTAATCAACTTTTACTTCAACAATTGAAGACACTTATGGAATAGTTTGTTAGAATGGACTTTGGAGCTTACATGGTCCAAACCCATGCTCAAACCATGTGTTAGTAGAAACTCAAGAAGCCAAATTAGACCCTTATGCAGAAAACAAAACAAATTTTTTTAGACATTTTAACTAAATACTGTTTTTCTTATAAGAAATTCCTCCATTTGCAAGAAAAAGACATTTTTGAGGTCAGTAGATCTGTTTATATCTTATGTCATATGAGAACAAACAATGAGGGAGGAATTAGTAAAACTCCTAATACAAGAAACGCAAAGTGTGAGATTCTTGAAAACAGCTGTTCTACTGTTAACATTCCTCAGTCACTGAACAATTTTCGAAGTGACTTTAAACCTTGCCAACTTAATTGTCATTGTAGCTGGGTTGGTTAAGGCAAAGAAATTGGAAATGGGGTCTTATTATTGTTCACATGGGTCAAACGAGGGCAAGTCTTACGTGCTCTCTGAACCATGAGGTTAAATGTTTGACCTGATCAGATTGTCAGGAAGGTAAAGAGGGCAACAGAGACAGAAAGAGATGCTGGGTTAAGCAGCAGTAATTCAACCATACTGTCTTCTGCACAGTTGCACAAATACAAACCGATTAAAGAACGGGAGAACTCAGTTCTCGGGTATCATAATATAATATCTGAGAAAAAGCTGTTTAACAGACACAGGCCTTGTCTCTGAGAAGCTGATCATATGCTCTATATATGTAGATGCCTTTGTGCAACTTAAAAGTCCTTTGATAATATTTGCTTCTGATTTGAGTTTAATGAGAATGTTTGCAACAATATGTAAAGCATGAAGTAGTGTAACATAAATATAATATCACATGAGCTTTTAAAAACATTCAGCTATTAACAGTGCTTAATAAACAAACTTCTGATATGACTGACCAGCTGGTCCACTTAGAAAAATGATGGGATAGCTTAAAACGATATTACTTTTATGATAAACATACTTTAAAAAAATTGCAGATACACTATGCTTGAAAGCAGAAATAAACATGGAAGTTTATGCTTGGAATTTCCCCAGCTACTTTCATATTGGTCAGATACAAATGAAACCGTGTGGCCCATGTTTTCAACCGTGTCTGAGTTTTGGACAAAACTGGAACTGAATGTATCCTGTTATGCTGAAAAGACTCAGCAGTTTATAAAGCAGGAATCTGAGGGTGGTGTTATCAGTGGGTACTTTGAACAGTGGATATTGAACTGTTATGATGGGATTAATCTCATATAATTTTAGCTATTTGAGATGTATCCATTGAGGCTAGGATAATTATTTTAGCATTCTCTACAGTCAGGCAAGTGACATACACAGTTCCAATGAGCAAGTTCTTCAAAGAACCTCTGAGGGTTTTTGGTTGTCCTCACTGAGTTCAAAAGAGACATTGAGACCATGGCTATTATTTTTAGGCTTTTAAAGCTACATGAAATGAAACTACTCTGGATCTATAAGATTTTTTTTTTTCTTCCTTTGGATACACAAAACAGTGCCTCAAACTTGAAAATCTGTTTCACTTTTACAAAGGAGTGTAACCCTACATATATAGTCTGCTAAAAACATCCAAGGGTCCCACCCCATCCACGAGGCCAAAACCTGGTCCATAAAAGCCATTGGTCTTGGTTAAAGTATAGTCTGTAGAAAGGAGATGAAGAATACACATGATTGGAAGGATTAATAAAAGGTTACAAATAAGCAGAAATTTTGTACAGATTAAATCTTTTTAAATTCCTAGTGAAATACTCGATTGCCTGCTCCATATCAGGACCTCAGAGTATAGTTTGAAATTTTTGCTTGTACTCTAAAACTATCATAATAAAATTTCATTTTACAGATTTTTAACAGTTTCACCCTTTCACAAATTGCTTGAAAGAAATAGACTCCCTATGTTAATTGATGTTCATAATTAGTAGTTCCATTGCACAGGAGACAACAATAAAATGAAACTGAGGAGCTAAATATTTTGTTAGTCTGTTTACCCTCAATGCTACATTACAGAACACTGTTTTACAATGGTATCTTGCTTGAGCAATTTTATTCTCAAACCGTCTATCTAGTACAGACACCAGAAAAGTACAATTAAATTACAAGGTGAGAATGATAAATGTTCAGATTCTTAGTTCTTTTGTATTTGTTTAAGGCATATTTGACATATTAATTTATTTCAACTTTTTATTGGTCTATACAATAGCAGTGGTTTTCTTCAATCGCCTTATTACCCAGGACAGGTCTTAGTTAACCACTACTAAAAAAACCCAAAAAAAACCCCAAAAAACAAGTGTTTAATTTTAATGAAATCATCAGCCTAATCAGAGCTGAAAACATATATTTACTTCTAAAAGACAAGCAGTGGTTTTTATTTAATAGGAAATGGCCTGTATAGTAAACTGACAGCCCATTAGGTAAAAAGGAGCAAGCGCTTTTTTCAACAAACTCTTGTCTAATAATGTGCTCTTCTGCCTCATTACAAACATCACATTACTGATAGTCTGAGTCCGATAGGCATTTTGTTCCACTTGTGACTGCCAACAAACTTTTTAAAAACAGCTCCAGTTTATCGATGTTATGGGGCAAGGACCCTGAAAACAACTGTTTGTTATCAAGGAAATTTCTCTTGATCATGTAGCCATGAGATTACATTACGAATCCCTCATCCTCTTTTTTTTTTTTCTTTTCTGTTTACTAGTCTGAACTCATGTGCAAAACTGTCATTTTTGGAGCTTGTATCACTCTAAATCATTTCAACCAATAATCAAACATACAAAGTAAAATACTATTGTTCCATCAACAGGAAAATAGTTACTATTACTAAGGAAAATATTATTCAACTTGATTAACTTCAAGATGAGCCTTAGATGGCTTCAGTTTGACCCACTTTCTCTTTTATTGGATTTATTGCTCGGACATCAACATTTTGTGAATTTCACATTGTTTTTAACTGTTATTAAAAAAACACACAGTAAGGCGGCATTATTTTTTGTTTATTTTCTTGATGTATCAGTAAAAGCCAAGGGCATATTTTTAGATTAGAAGCACGCATTCGAGCATTATAAAGTTAGGGAATGCAGATATCTGCTGCCAGTTATTAATGTAAAACAGAAGACTGGAGGTGTTTAATATTTTTCCCTACAACTGATCAAGATATAGAAATAGATTTAATTTCTACAATAAGATTATTTTTTTCCTCCAAATGAATATTTTTAATCAGAGCTAGTTGGGAATCATTTTTTTGTCCTGCAGCATTTTCAAATGTTCAGAAATATGTCTGTTTCCATACGTAGGTAAACATGAAAGAGGAAATAAAAAAGAAAAAGCAAAATTTATGTTTCGCCCATCCATAAACCAATACTATCCAAGCCCCTGAAGTACTCCCTGACAGGACAAAACCTACTAAATTTCAGGTCCTGATGCACAAGACTCTAATGGTACTCTGCAGCCTGGGCAGGACTTGCTTGTCGTGGGTCTGGCCTAGGGAGCAGGCCAGAGTGCACCACAGCTCCTTTTGAGCCAGCATGTACAGGTCTCACCCAGGGCTCACACCTGAAGTGTTGCTCTGGGCATGCCTAGTCCTGCTCCTGTGGGGGAAATCTGCAGAGGGAAGGTCTCCCTCGGTGTGCCCAGATGTAGCCGTCCCATTCTGTAGGAGTGATTAAACACTCTTGGAGAAAGGGCTTGGACCCTTAGGTACACGACCAGCAAAATCATCTGTTTGGGCTTGCAGAAATAGTGACATTTTCCAGAGTGGGATTTAACAAATATTCTTGCAAATTTCAACCAAGCTGATGCCAAGAGTATTTGATGAGGGTTCATTTCGTATATTCCTTTCTTGGACTTGGTTCACCCAGCTGCTTGACTCCTGCACATCTATTCATCATCTTAGCTTGCTTTGAAAACAATGGAGCATGTGGTGCTGAGTGGAGATGAAGTGCCCTCACAGGAAGCATGTTCCTCAGATGGAATGTTTATGTCTACCATGTGACATGCTAGCCTAACATTAAGAATCCTAGTAATGCTGCAGATTGACAGCCTGAATGACCATTTTCACCCTGAAAAGGAAATGCATTTTCACTTCTACTTCCCTTGACATTTGTGAGAGCTGCCAGCCTGCTTCTGCAGGTCAAGTTGCATCCTTGGAGTTGTGTGAATTACTGGTTTCTGCATCCCAGGGCAATCCAAATATCACTGTTCGATCTCTGTATGGATCCATCAGTCCAGACCAAACTAGTCTCAGACGCTCTGTTTACAAAAATGAACTACTTGCTACACATTGTTCTTTATATATGAAGGCCTAGTCATGAAAGTATCACAGTGGATACTACATCAGCATGAAACAAAAGAAGAAAACATACACCTCAGAGAGTTTTGAATCTAATTTGAGTCATAACAACAAGCCTGTATAAAGGGGACAGAAATATAAACTATAGATCAATAGCACAAGTAAGAGGCTAAGCACGTAAGTAACCAAGCATTGCCAAACTTTTCTCTGAGTATGGGGGCCCAGAAGAGTCCTAGAAGTAGCCTGGAGCAAAATTATGAGACCCTTGCAAGCAGAAGGGGTAACCTTGGGAAAAAGCACACACATACTTCTTTGGAAACATAGCAGCATTCAACCTTGAACATACTAACAACCAGGGCCTGAAAAATATAGTGAATGAAGACCCTTGTGGTTTTATGTGATTCAGAAGGGAGGAATTGCAGAGGGAACCAGAGATGGGTGATACAGGTAACAGAGATGGGTGAGAACATTAGGACCCATGTGTAAGTGCATGACAGAATGTTTTCAAGCCATGAAAAGACAAGTTTTCTTTGCAAATAGACAATAATAAGTAAAAGGTGTGCATGATATCTTTTTCACATATCTATTCGTGGCTCAAGTCTTGGAAAATTTCAGGTTTTTTAAGCCTGTTAACAACAGGTCTACCTGTATCACCTTCTGTAGACCTGCTCAGAATTGGACATAAATTCACTAATAAAATTTTCTAGCATCATATTGTCTGTGCTGTCAGAACAAATGTAAAGTAGTGCCTAAATTTCCCTACCTGGAAAGCCAGTTGGCTTTCTCAGCTGGAGAGCAACTAAAAGCCAACATGCAGAGAGATCTGATGATTAAGGAATCTGGGCTCAAGTGTAAGGTCAAACCTCAGGCTAAGATGACAGCACAGATGCAGCCAGAGCTAGAAGCTGATCTCAGAAGTCTGTTCATTAACTTGCCACATGTTGGGTGTTTTCTTTGCTTAGTCCACTCTACAGTTTGGTCTGCTATTGCATTACCACATTGGCAAAGTCAGTGAGACTTAGTGAAATAAAGTTGGAATAACACAACAAGGAGCAGGATACTCTTATCTTTGCATGTTGCCTGTTAATAATTTTTCATTTGTCTGCTGATAATCAAACCCCTGTGAATGTAAAATGCACTCTGAGGCTGGAACACCTGTGACATGCACAGGACTCCAAAACAATAGGATGCTGCATGGAAGATATACTGTCGTATTCTTACTCTTTTAAGTATCACAGATATTATCTGGTCTGCAAATGGTTAGTACTATGCCCTGAGTGAAGGTGGATTTCAATTATGTTTCTCAGCTTCTAGGCTGTAGCTATCACACGGCATTTATTCTCAGTACTACTTTAAATTTTAAATAGTAGTCTGGTTTCTCTGGAAGAAGTTGCCTGTCTGTGTAATGATAGCAAGGAAATGGTATCCTTTGTTGTCAATCCAGTTACCCCTAAATTCTCCTTCTCATACACCTCACGAAAATAAGATTACTTTTTTTTGAGGAAGAAAAACATATTGATGTACTTATAGGCCATGCTCAAGAATGCTTTGACATATGTGGGTGTCCAGGGTTTGGGTGGAATAGAGTTGATTTTCTTTCTAATAGCTGGTATAGTGCTTTGGTTTGGTTTTAGTATGAGAATAATATTGATACACATTGATGCTTTTAGTTGTTGCTAAGTAGTTGTGGTGCTTATACTAAAGCAAGGACTTTTCAGCTTCCCATGCTCTACCAGCGGGGAGGTGCACAAGAAGCTGGGAGGGGGCATAGCCAGGACAGCTGCCCCAGTCTGACCAAAAGGATATTCCCTACCATGTAACATCATGCTCAGTATGAAAAACCACAGTTGGCAAAGGAGCAGAAATCTACTTGGGGAAGGGCTATCGATCACTGGGTGGTGAGCAATTGTTGCATTTTGCATCACTTGGTTTTGTATATTCGATTTTCAGTAATATTATTATTATTTCCTCTTCCTTTGCCGTCCTATTAAACTGTTTTTATCTCGGCCCACGAGTTTTTTTTCTGACTCTCTCCCCCATCCCACTGTGGGTAGGGGTGGAGTGAGTGAGCAGCTTCATGGTGCTTAGTTGAATCCAGAGAAGCGTGGCTAGCAGGTCAAGGGAGGGGATTCTTCCCCTCTACTCTGCTCTCCTGAGACTCCACCTGGAGTACTGCATCCAGCTCTGGGGCCCCCAACATCAGAAGGATATTGACTGGTTGGAGCGAGTCCAGAGGAGGCCACGCAGCTGCTCCGAGGGCTGGAGAACCTCTGCTATGGGGACAGGCTGAGAGAGTGGGGCTTGTTCAGCCTGGAGAAGAGAAGGCTCCGGGGAGACCTTATAGCACCTTCCAGTACCTGAAGGGGCCTACAAGGAAGCTGGAGAGTGTTTTTTTACAAAGGACTGTAGTGAAAGGAAAAGGGGTAATGGGTTTAAATTAAAAGCAGGTAGTTTTAGATTGGACATCAGGAAGAAGTTCTTCACAGAGAGAGTGGTGAGGCACTGGCACAGGTTGCCCAGAGAAGCTGTGGATGCCCCATCCCTGGGAGTGTTCAAGGCCAGGTTGGATGAGGCTTTGAACAACCTGGTCTAGTGGAAGGTGTCCCTGCCCATGGCAGGGGTTTGGAACTAGATGATCTTTAAGGTCCCTTCCAACCCAAACCATTTACGATTCTACAATTCTATGATTCTGCCTCCTTGGTTCTGAATGAGTGCCAGCACAGTACAGAAAAGACAGAGAGCAGCTACCTATTGACTGACTGCCCAAAAGAAGGCTGTGCTGAGCATGCACAGAAGCAGACCATCAAGGATCATGGAGAACTTTATTGGTAGATTGTTTTTTGTGGAATAGTCACATAGTGATCTGGGGCTCTGTTTGTCAAAATTCTTGCAGATGTCTGAGTGTTTTGGCGTATGTAGGTCAAAGCTCCTGCAAGGGACAGTGGAATGATTGCAGTTCTGTGACTCACTAGATCTAGAAGTCCGAAACCTCTGAGAAAGAAAACCACAGTAAAACAACTAACAGCAACAACTAGGTATTTACTTCTTACCAAATTTTTAAAGGTTAAGTCTTTCAAAAAAGTTTAACATTAAAAATGTTTTGTATGTTGCCTTTTGAAAACTCCATTGTGACTACAGCTTCTCTCACCTGACAGTTTGAGCTTTTTCTCCATTCATTCTCTGATTTCTGACCATACATTCCTTCATTATTTGCAGTACTTGCTAATTAAGTGCTATCTGCAAACTTGGAAGTCTTCGCTTTCCACATTGCTGTCTACATTATATTTGTGTAAATATTTCAAATCTGAACCTCTAACACTGACCCCTGTCATCTTCTACTACTGACATTTTAGTTTGAATACTTTCCATTTATGACTACAGTAGATTTCCTACTAATGCAGCCAAATTTGTGTTTAAGCATGCCAGTTTTCTTCCTTTCCTATGACTAGAGCAGAGGAGGTTAGTAGCAAGAAGCAGCTATATTTCATGCTTTTTTTTTAAACTTAATCAAACTGGATTTCTGAAGAAAGCTATGTCCTCCTTTGCCTTTGCTAAAGATACTGATTGCTTCCAAAAGATTTAAAACTGTTTGTCTCACCTGAAATGCATCACTTTTTAAAATATTTCTAATCCAGTTCATTATTATAAGAACCTCTTGTGATACGTCTTCAAGACCGTATTTCTTTTTACATCTAGGCATGCGTAAGTATATATGCCTCTGACTGTGTATGCATACATACACCAGCACATATTCAAGATTTAATAATATTATTTGGGGAAAATAAACCTTTTTTTTTTTTTCCCTTCTCCTTGGACCATCTAAGTCTTTTAAATGTATATCTTGACAATTTCAAATTATGAAAATAATCCTATTTCCTCTAAAACTCTCCCCAGTGCAGGTGTGCAAGTATATGGCAACTAGTCCATCAGCCTTCGTTTCAAACCACTTCAAGAATCTGCACATCCCTAAGGATCTGTGGTCTCCCAGAAAAGGTGCAATTTTACAGATGGAGCTTCTTCATGGCCTTGTTTCATGTAAAATAGCCTTGTCATGTTTATGCTCCTTCTTCAATGTTTGCTGCTAGATATAATTTTCTTCGCTACACTTTAACAGTATGTTTCTGTATTTACATTACTAATGATTTATATTAAATACCAAAGTTAATTTTCTTATTTGAAGAAAGTATACCTAGTTTTTCACCATGTAAGTAATAAACCACAAATATTTAGAAGTACAGAGCAGTTTGTAATCTGCTTCAAACAAAAATGAAAACCACTACTTCTATGAAGAAAGAGATTTTTTTTTTTTAATTGAAGGATTGCCAAATGCAGCACTTCACAGGCTATACTGAAGAGTGCATAAAACTTACCACTAAAAAAATTTCTGAGGTGTAAGTATATACGCATGCTTTACATATTGACAGAAATTCTTTGGCACATAAAAGACAAAGGATAACAGGATAAGAAGGTATTCTTACACAGCATTTTGAAAGAAGTGTTGGAGACAAAGTTCATCTAGAATATTTAACAAGTGCAGTTCATGTTAAACATGAAATATTTTGGCAAGCAAAATTGACAAATTAAACAATTATTTCCCATAAAATGTCTTTTATTGAACCAAACCCATATTTCGGGATCTGCCTTAGTATATACTAAGAATGTACAATACAGAGAAAATAGATTTAATTGGTTTGGTTTTATTTTTTTCCTCCATTTGCACATAAATATAAAGCCAATTTCTTGTAGGATTCTTGCTAAGTCACTTCAGCTAAATTTCTATTCTTATGAACAAAAAAGTTTTGTACTTGTGATGGTTCGATTGTCAAACATGGTTGTTTCATCAGCTAACTGCCAGGCTATTTCAAAAATTAAAAGGTGATACTTCAAATTAAGAAATTTTAAGGCTTGGAAAATAGAGGATCTTCACTGAACACCTCACAGTATGTCCACTAATAGAAGCTGTATGAAATGTGCTTGCTGCATGAATATCCTTTTGTATCAGAGCAATACAGTACAGCAGTACCTCAAACTCAGCTGTTTCCATTGACTACATGGGGTACAGTTACCAGATAATGGCACTGTGGCTCTGCTTACATCATCATCATAGAATGTTTTGAGTTGGAAGGGTCCTTAAAGACCATCTAGTCCCACCCCCCCTGCCATGGGCAGGGACACCTTCCACTAGAACAAGTTGCTCAAAGCCTCATCCAGCCTGGCCTTGAACACTCCCAGGGATGGGGCATCCACAGCTTCTCTGGGCAACCTGTGCCAGTGCCTCACCACTCTCTCTGTGAAGAATTTCTTCCTGATGTCCAATCTAAATCTACCCTTTTTCAGTTTAAACCCATTCCCCCTTGTCCTGTCACTACAGGCCCTTGCAAAAAGTCCCTCCCAGCTTCCTGGTAGCCCCTTCAGGCACTGGAAGGTGCTATAAGGTCTCCCCGGAGCCTTCTCTTCTCCAGGCTGAACAAGCCCAACTCTCTCAGCCTGTCCCCATAGCAGAGGTTCTCCAGCCCTCGGAGCATCTTCATGGCCTCCTCTGGACTCACTCCAACTGGTCAATGCACTTGGTGTTCTCAGGTATTTTTTACATTAAACAATAAATAGGTAAATCCCATGTGCTATGTCAATTTTTAGGCAAATCAGTGAGTTTATCTGACCCACCACAGCAGCATGGCTGCTGGAGAGCTTCCAGTGAGGAGAGTTAAAAGATGAGGCTGGGCACATGGCAACAGCCTTTTCAATAACCCTACAAAAACCGCAAACTGAATCTGAAGCCTCAATTTGGATGTCTAATCATAACTTACACCTAGATAAGTTTTTTGACCGTAATCCAAGTCTGTTCTCAAGGGACTATCAGGAAAGCATGGGGCTAGTGGTTTCAGCCACTTCCAGTTAATAGGAGTGTGTCTTCTGATACTTAAGCAGCTGCAGAAATATCCCACAAAAAGGTGTGTGTGGGATAGCACACCTTACCCTATTGTTCTCCAGTCTGCTTATCTGGTTTATACAGCTGTATGCAGGGGCTTTGGTAAGCAGAATTTCCATGGCTGTTACATATCAGTAATAAACATCACTTGTTGCAATTACATGAGAACTGGCTGTCATGTGGGGTTGTTGGGACAGCTGTCCCCTAAAGCTATAGAGAGGTTACGTCTCTATATCACTCTCATATGATTAGTTTAATCATGTATTACATGTCATGCTTCTTGAACATTCCATTGTGCTCTCTTTTTTCCTATCAAAGAGGTATTCAAAGTAAACAGTGACTTCATCAATACTGTCTGAAACTTACATTAAATGGAAATCTTCCAAAACCATAATAGAAACCATATTTCAACAGGTATAAAAAGCATGATGAGGAGTGAGAATTAATTTGGATGAGAATGTTACAGTACTTGATACTTGACTTGGCTTTGCTCAACCTCATCTTTTTGCTAAGTACAGTATGCTTTTTTAATATGAGAACCTAGATAAAAAAGAATAAGAAAACCACCAGTGCAGTTTTGGTGCGACATTCGTAGCTTGGTGAAGAAGATGAAAGTAATTTTATGCACAGAAGATAAAAAAGAATCAGAAAAAAATTGACCTGCAGGAGAGAGGAGCAAGAACATTGTAATGACTGAGATTTCCAAAGATGCATGGGTGTTTAAACAAACACAATCTTTTAATAAAGGTATTTATTAACCTATTCATCCATGATCTCTAAAATGTTAACTTTTGAAAAAGCATGCAGGCATTGCTAGAACAGGAACAGAACTGCTGTTGAGGTATTTTAGATTGATCATAGGCAACAAGCCAAATAAAATAAAAGTTCCTGTCAGAACATCTTTGTATGTCAGACAGCATTAAGCTGCAGGTGCTTGATTTCCATATAACTCAGAGAAACACTTGCCTTTCCCTGTTGATGTATGTGGATTCTCTTCATCCCTGAAACTCTTAGGAAACTCTCCAATCTACAATCATTTTCTTCTCTATATAAAGAGAGAAACATTGACTTGATTTAAAGGAAAAACACCAGAGGGTTATTCAGGATCTGCATGTTCAGCAAGCATTTAAAAAGCAGAACTTGGTTAAACAGTCAGATATTTTTTTTTTTTTACTGGTAGATTAATATGTCATATAATAATTTTAAGGCTAGCTTCATTTTGATAACAATCACATTAATGTGATTTCTATCACATTAGTAGAAATCTCTTATCAGAGTTGTCCATCACTGGTGCAATTTCCTGCCAGGGGATCCTTGCTGTTACATAATGAAACAATGCTTAAACCAATTAAGAAAAAAAATCTCAATTAAAAAGTCATATAAAATATATTAATGGTGTGGTGCACTCATTTCCAGCATTTTGGCTAACAACCTGATATTTCTTATTTATTTCTGAAATCCAGAAACCATAGCAATTGGAGACAGATGGAGAAAAATCATATCTAAACTTCATAATGGCATGGTGTCACATACAATGAAAGTGCATTTATTGTATTTGCATGTATTAATCTATTCATATTTCAATTTTTTTTTTTTTTTATATCTAGAAACTACAGACATTGACAGTAGGTGTGATTTATTCTTCAGAGTGTGAAGGATATCTAAGAAGTATGTAACAGGTTTATCACAATTCTGGAAAACTTGTGGCACCTTAAGAAAATTGTGGTCATTTATAGCATTGGAAGAGTGGTATTTCATTTAGTTTTATTTTAAATAGTCATTAAACTTGAAGAAATCTCATTAGAACATGTATACTTCAGTGTCAAGTTATGGTCTGCTTGCTGCTGATTTTATCACATCTACAAGTCACAATCTTTTGTGGACAGTCATCCCGCTAGACTCTTTACCCTCAAAGAAGACGCTAGTTCTAAACCCAGTGACCTCTTCATTTTAGAAGAGGTTAAGAAACAGGAGTTCAGATGGGCAGAAAAGGTGTAAAAGAAAGCAAGGTTGGACAGCATGATAAGTAATTGGATCTGCAGAGCTGGCAGCCTTCCTGACAAAGAAGCCTATCAGTTCTTCTCTGTAAACGTGTGTGTATGTCTGTTGACATTATTTGGCAGAATCAATAGCATATATTCTTCTATTAAGAATGTCTTCTTATTAAGAAGAATATATATTTCTATTAACATTAATTTTCTTCATAGCTTGACAAATACTAAGATGCTCAATATCAAGATCCCGATTCATAAAAATGCAGTTATTTTAAAGCTGCATAAGTTCACATAACTGTCCTCAAATCGGTTTTTGTGGAGAATGAAGAGAATTTCATTAGTTTATATGGGCCTCAGAGCATGAAGTTAAAAAGCTTTTTCTTGGAACAAATCCAAAATTGTTTAAGTATGCGGTACTTTACATCCCTATTTCATGTTTTTCTGTGTTTGTTTCCTTTCACCCCCAGCCACATATCACAGGTTAAATGCTTGTCTTCTCTGTGTAGGGGGTCTGGAGGGGAGATATATGACAAACTGGAGTACAACTTGACAGGTTTTGGTAAATCGTAGAATAATTTAGGTTGGAAAGAACTTTTAAGATCATTGAGTCCAACTGTAAACCCAGTATTGCCAAGTCCACTACTAAACCATGTCCCTAAGCACCACATCTACATGATTTTTAAATACTTCCAGGCATGGTGACTCCACCACTTCCCTGGGCAGCCTGTTCCAATTCTTGGTAACCATTTGGTGAAGAAATTTTTCTGAATATCCAATCTAAACCTCCCCTGGCACAACTTCAGACCATTTCCTTTTGTCCTATCGTTTGTTGTTTGGAAGAAGAGACCGACACTCTGAAATAAACATTTCTTACTTTTCTGTTTTAGAGTCTGCATTGGTTTGTCCTCTGGGATGGCTCTACATGGCCAAGAAATTGTACAGAAAGCTTCCCTTCTTTTAATCCTCTCATCATTTCTTTCTTTCAACAGGATGACTCACTGTTGCTCTGGATTCCCTGTGCATTCTATCACAGTTCTGTGAACAAACTTGATCTCATGCTAGCCTGACATCATCTTTATTATGTGTTTAGTGTCACTGACATTAAACAGGATGGGCCAAAGGACACTACCTGTGTCTTGTCATTTCAGCAGCACTTACGCATTATACTTAGCACACTTTCTACCATATTTCTCCCTTGACACCATTCCTCTTATGAAAAAACAATACAGTAAGTCAAGCACTTCATAGGTATAAGCTTTTTCAGCTAGCTCCTGTTAGGATTTATTTCCATCACATTTCTACTCAGATGATCTCAGAGAACAGAGGCAATATATTTGCACTTCTATTAACTTCTGTGGAAGAAAACATCTCATCTACATAATGTGATTCACAGATAAACATCTCTCATCTAAAAAAGAGGACTGGTTTTACTCACTTCCGTTATCCCTGAGGTCTGAAGTCCCATGAGGCAGTATCTCATGTGCAGAAAGCAGCTGCTACCCCAGAGTGTTTTACTGTAGGACAAAGAAACTCACTTGTCTTTCAGCTTCATCAGTGCTGCACTGGGATGTAAATTGCCTTTCACAAAACATCCTCAGTGGTTCTTTACTGTGAAACTTCTACTGTGTAGTGTGTTAGTCGTGTAATGATCCTCTGTTGGAGACATCCAGTAGTCCTATGGTGACTGTCAGTCTTGAGGTTATAGCTCACTGCAAGAGGCTGACAGGAAAGTTCATGAAAAACAGCAAGGTGAGCACATAAAAGAACTATAAACTCCTCAAGAATGGCTGGCTATGAAGGGAGCAGCCTAGTAGTAAAACTACATTTGGGTGAATGGCAGAGAGTGGGATTTACTATCCTTCCACCAAAGTGCAAACTCACACCATCACCACTTCTTGAGAGACCTCAGTGTTGTGTGAGGTGGTTTGGCGTGACATAGCAGAGGAGCTGAGCGGTTGTTAGCCATATTCTCCTTATCCATCTCAGGTATGTAATAGGAGTTTTCTTAGGAGGTGAGTGCCTGAACGCCATGCTCAAAGCCTTCCCCAAAGTCTTAGGCATTTTTTCTCTTATCTTGAACACAGCTCCATGGGGGATTGACAGACGTAGTTACAGTCTAGGAGGGGAGAGAGAATGCACTTTCTTTGGTAAGAGATGAAAAGCAGTGGGTAGGACAAATCACTGCTCTTAACTAGGCAAGAATGGGAGGGATCACACAATATGTGATCTCCCACAAAAGAGAAATAAAGCTGCTGTTTTGTGGGAACCTGGAGGAAAGATGTATAAACTGGTAAAATTCTGTCTTCGGTACAACTTCAGTAGTGCAGCCCTATCAAATGCAGGTCCTTACTTGAAAGCCACAGTCTGCTCCGGCTGTCTGTTGGCATTACTCTGGCAAACAGCTGTGACTATTCTGCTCTCAGTTTGTTTTTCTGGGTGGGGTGCTTTTGACTCCTCACCCCTCCTCCCCGATCACTGTATTTAAAAAGAGACAAGTCCCTAGGGGAACAAATAAGTATGTGCATGTGAGGAACACCGAGTTCTGATCATGGCCAAGGAAGTTCTGATCAAGCATATGTGAGCAACTGCAAGCTAATGGGGCACTATTTTTGTTAGTCTATCTCAGTCTCTTGCAACCCTGACCTATGTCCCACACTGAGAAGTCTGAAGTACAAGCAGAAGTATGTCTCCATGGTGACCTTATACATATTGGCCAACTCAGCAAGGGATGATTCTGCAACCTGTTGTTTTAGACAACAAATTAGTACAATGTACATTCTGGGAGAGGAGGTCCTGCATCCTCCTGCACCGAGGTGGATTGTGCCTTTGATGTAGAGTGTCTTCTAGTGTTCCCTGTTTTGTGACTGGCTGTTTTGCTCCCCATACACATCTTATATACATTGTACAATACAAACACATTGGCTTGGATAAGGGCCATACAGTAAAAAAGCTGCATTTTGGGTTTTTTTTTTCCCTATTAAAATATGTGACTTTCCATTCAGGAAATAAGAATCCCCAAACTAAAAATGAAAACTGTATTCCTGGAAAAAGACAAAAGATTTCAAGAGAGGGAAGACATTTTTCACTGCCACATTTATTTGATCAAAAGTCAAATCTTCTATTTTTAAAAGTTTCATCTCAATATTTTTTACTTTTTAACAGAAAACAAAAAAGGGAAAGTATTCCATTAGGCAGTCCATGAGGAATTTTGCTGGGTATCCCAAAGATCTGTGTACTTCATATGCTATTGTTCTTTCTCTATGCAATCTATCAACAGCAACGAAACAAAAGATGAAAAAGCGCATGGAAGGAACTGCATGGCTCTGAAGGCCAAGTCTGACTTGCATGTTTTCAGTCTGCATCCTGTTGGGTCATGCCAATTTTCTAGTTTGTGAGGAGGAAAAACATATTTAAATGTTCATAACCATCACTCTTAAATAACAATAACGATAAACTGGCATTAAGCATTTGAAAAGATATGAGAATTAGTTTCCCTAAAGTTGTATTTAATTATGTTCAGTGCACTGAAATAGTTCTCCTTCACTACCAGAAGAGAGAAATTTCTGTCATATGTTACACAAGCTACTCCACATGACCTGGATTCAGCTGCTGCCTGCCTGTTCTGGTCCAGGCCATTCTCATTACTGCTCCTGCTGCAGGCTGATACCGGTTCTGATGTGGTTTCTTCTGAGACTCCTGTGCCAGTGTGGAAGAGGTTGTAAGCAATTTTAACCTTCATTTAAGTTATGGGAAGGAATTCTAAAGCAAGAGGAAATTTGTTGGATACTTTATATGGTTTGAAGTTGCGATGGAGAGGACCAGGAATCTGCCCCACCCCCACACCCGACCACCAATTTTTTAATACCAAACTGACAATCACTGTTCCAGTTCCCCAGGAGCATGCTACACACAGCACAGTAATTTCCTTTACAGTAAAACACAAGCCTTTAATTACAAATGGAACAGACTGGAAAAGTTCTGACAAAACATTTTCTGGTAGAAATTTGCCGGTTCAAACAGATTGAAATGTTTTGCTGAGACGCTGGCATTTTCCTCTGGTTCCCTCAGAAGCCAGACAGCTGGGGAGCTGCTCTGGGGCTAGGGCTCCAGCAGCTGAAGGGTGCAGCTCTGGAGCAGGTCTATCCAGAGCAGCCTTTGAGGGCAATCTCCCTTCCGACCCTGGCTGAAGAGATCTCGGTGCTCACAGAACCAACTCTTTGGGGAAACCTATGGGATGACCTGCTCCCACACTGAAGCTTTATTGCCTTCCACAGACAATTATGAAACGTTTGGCTTTTGTTCCAACCTGGAACAAACCCAGATTTCGAAATATCAAAATCCTGTGTGAAAGTCAATTAGTTCTCTCTGCAAAGCTGAAACTATGACCACATACTTCCCACGTGTAGCACCTGCATGAAGATGTCAGTGCTGAAAAACAGGCAATGCCAATAAGGTTGTCTTCAACGTTCTGGGAGACCAATGTCTTCAATATAGTGTGTTTCTTTACTTATTAGAGATGCAGATTCTGTAGACCTTCTGATGCTAGAAAGAATAAAGAAGGATTACACCAGATACTAGATGACATTTAGTATTGTAACTTGAAATTTTCTTGCATTTATTGTTTTAAGATGTGTCAGTGTTACAAACATGAATAGTCTTTCATGCTTTCAGAAAATAACGGTCATGTGTGGAATACAGAGAGAAAATATCTTTTCAATATATAAACTTCCAACAAGAGATGCTTATCTCTCCTTGTAAGAAATGACTTACTATAAGTGTCCTGTGTGAAAAGAATTATTATTTTCAGTAATACATACTTTTCTAAAATTTTGCAATAAACTTTCATTTATCACCCTCCAATAGGGAGAATAAAATTAATTATTGGTGAATAATTTAATTTATATGAATTAAATTCTTATTTGCAATGTTCAGGTCAATTTAAAACATATATTCTCAATCTGCTGTTCCCACGACACTGAACACATCTTTTTGCTTTCTCCTACAGATTGCCATGTTATTACACAGAAAACTCCCAATAATCTTCTTTCAAGCCAATTGTTGAATGTAGGAGGGGGAAGAAAGCAGAGATAGTGCTGTTCCTTTTAATGACTTTACACCTTTGTATCCCTATATGTGCAAATACATCTGAGTTGAAAAAATCTGCAGATAAAGAGTGTTGCAGTTTTAAGAAAGAAACCACATCTCATACCTTTTTAGTTACTGTCGATCTGAAGCTGGGAGAGAGCAGCTGCAGATATTGCACGGAGAGCCTCGGCTGGTGGCCACTGTGCAGTGATGGAGGTGTCCGTGCTTAGGCTGGTTGTGAACAAACTGTTTTCAACAGATTTTGTATCAGCTGATGCATCTGCTGATACATGGAGTCTTATAGCACATAAAGGAACATAACTTTACAGAAATCTTAAAATAACTCTATCCAATGTAATATCAATGTAGAATAAATGACCTGAAATTTAATTTATTAAAAATTAATTTTGTGGAGCAATTCATTGAAACCTATAGAAGGAATATCACTCTGCAATAAATACTTGTACCTAACAGTTTCAAACTTTGCTGAATTTCATTTTCTAAATGAGGATCTTTGTTCCTGAATATATCTGGTCTGTGTTTGAACACTACCACACGTTAGAGTTGTTCCTGTTCCCCTAACAGGACTTTCGTTTTGTTACTTAGTGTTGCATCCTTTTACACCTGTGAAGCCTCAGGCTAATGCCCTGTGCTATCTTTGCATAGGAAAAGGCTTAAGAGGGTTTCTTACATACCAAGCCCATTGGAATATGATAAAGCAAGAAAATATATTTTCTTGCTAATTC
The DNA here is from genome assembly GCF_000690775.1 of Eurypyga helias. Lineage (NCBI taxonomy): Eukaryota > Metazoa > Chordata > Aves > Eurypygiformes > Eurypygidae > Eurypyga > Eurypyga helias. The sequence continues at coordinate 31,361 of NW_010270341.1, forward strand.
AACAAAGCTGCTGTACAGCTACAATGAGACATACCAGTTTTCATAGCATTCTCTGGATGGAGACATGTTTTGTTTTATGTGCCTATAACATCTCTATCTAAACCATAGTACATTATAACTATAGCTCATGAACTTGTGTCCATTCACTTTTCATGACACTCAGAATCATGTCTGTCCATGGTCACATTAATAATTTCTTTTCAGGACCTTCCAATTACTGTCTTATTTCTATTTTAAACTACATGTATATGAAAAAGCTAAAAATAGGGGGGGTGGAAGACTCCAGGTAAATACATTCTCCATTATTCTGTGTCACTTCTCTTCAAAAGGTTTTTGTGGCACAGATTAATTTTTTTTTTTCCCTGAACGTAACTTTGGACTAAAATGCATGTTCTCTCAGTAGATTTCGAAAGAGCAAAGGAGGATATTAGCACAGAAGTTGTTTTCACATATCTGAGAAACAGAATTATACCGATGTTACAATGATTAACCTCATTACTCAATCAGTGACCCCTTCTATTGAGCCTAGAGAGCCCAATTAGGACTTCATGTAGCATGGAAACATTTCTGAAATATATGGAAAGCTCTAATTCCAGACAATAAGAAAGTTGGTATACTATTTTATTCTGTGTAAGAATATGAAGCTATATTTTGTTATGGAAAGGTCAGAAAGGTCAGAATCCTGAAGGTGATTTAACATATACTTGATATTCTATTTGAACCCCACCCTCACTCCTAAAGCTACCTGTTGGAAGAAGTGAATGTTAGAGGAAGAATACTGAACACACACGAAGTTTATTTTTCTAGGGTGAATAAACAGCAACATTGTTACAAGGTTATTTTCATGTCTCCTTCTTATATGACTAAGTTTAATGATTTTTTATTATTATTATTGAATAGGGCTTTTATATTTCTCAAGCTATTCAAGAACCTCCCACTCTTCCAGTCCTCAGAGATTTGTAGGATACTTACTCAGAGGACATTCCAGGCTTGTCACTGCACAGCTGTTCTTGGCAGCCAGCCGACCATGGCTTTGCCAAAGCATCGCTTGGACCCCCCAGCCACTCTGCTGAAACAATAGTTAATAGTATGATATTTGCCCAACTGCTATTTTTTTTTTCCCCCCTCAGAATTAATTTGTTTACTTCAGTTATAAAATGTGCTGCATCTCTGATGGCACTGGCTTTACTCCTGCAGCCACCCATGGAAACTACCATTGAATCTTATATTCCACATATGGGCTGGTACGTAGTGTAAGCTTAAAAGTCTAATAAGATTCATTACATTTCTTTAGTTTTGTGCTTGCTCTTTGCTCAGGGAGTTATCTACTCAGGAGAGTCTTCGTTTGACAGTTTGAAGTGCTTGCTTCAAATATCAACAATTTAAAGAAACAAAAGAATAAAACTTACCTGGAAGGGATTCCTTTCCTTTTCCTTCCATGTTGTATTTCACACAGATTCAGAGTGGAAGGGGTTGGAAGGGACCTCTAGAGACCATCTAGTCCAACCCCCCTGCCACAGCAGGATCACCTAGAGTAGATCACACAGGAACAAGTCCAGGCGGCTTTGGAAAGCCTCCAGAGAAGGAGACTCCAGCACCTCTCTGGGCAGCCTGTTCCAGTGCTGTCACCCCCACAGTGAAGAAGTGTTTCAGAATGTTCAGTTCTTCATTTCACTCTGGTAATTTCATGGGCTCTGGTCCTGAAGTATTTGAGTCCAGACAGTGAAAGGCAGAAAGGCTTGCATTTATTTTGTCCTATTCTAGACATTGTAGGATCATAGGATCATAGAATGGTTTGGGTTGAAAGGGACCTTAAAGACCATCTAGTTCCAACCCCCCTGCCATGGGCAGGGACACCTTCCACTAGACCAGGTTGCTCAAAGCCTCATCCAGCCTGGCCTTGAACACCTACACTTACAAACTCCCCATTCTGTGTGAATGCAAGAGAGTTTGATGCAGATTCTTATAAATCATTAAATAAAACAGGTTAAAAATTGTAATGGAAAAAGCTATGTTAGATTTCTGAGGTCTTGAGTATTTTGCACATCTGGTCTTCGTAATTTTTATCAACTTCTAAGGCTGGAGCTTTTGGAACCAAAGCACTAGGGATTCTCCCTCTACAAACAGAAATGCAATTAAACAAAAAAATACTTAGAGAATTTTCAATATAGTTTAATTATAACATTTATGGTAGATTCTACCTTTTTCTAATACAGAACAAACTAACTTTCTGTTTTAGTATCTCTATTCTGTTTTAAAGTGAATGTGATGCTGGTGAAAGATGCCAGAAAGACCTCAGAAATCCCTTCTGTGCCAAGCAAGATGAGTACAAGGCAATAGCAGACAAAACTTCCCCCCCCACTACCATTAAGGTGTCCAGGGATCATATTTGGCCTTAACTGAGCAACATCCTTCAATGTATATTTTAGCTATGAAGATATACTTAAATGCTGAGAGGGAATCCATCTCTCTCCCTTTGTTCCTTGTTTCAGCTGTATATTCATCCATGTTTTCTATCATGGAACAGGAATATGGTTCTTTAAGGTCAGACTCAAGTTAACTTGTTTTGGGAGAGAGCAACTTCTATTGTGTAAGGATTTTTTTGTCAATACTGATTTAAACATGTTCTTAGGGATATCTTAAACAATATTGGTTAAGTGTGCAGATTGCTTTGATTAGGTAAATGCTTTTAAATCCATTACTGGAATGTATGAGCCTCTGAAGCTAGAAATTAAAGTTTAACCTCTTCAAAGCTGCTAAGAGTTTACATTAGAATTTTTTCTCAATTACTGTGGTACCATCTTGTTTATTTGGTCTCTGTATCTTACATACAGTTATTTTAATTTCATGAACTATGAAGCATAAGCAAATTCTAAATCTGTTGAGTTCTTCAAACATAAATATACTATTTAATAAAATTGTTATTTTTAGGCATGAGCCTCATAGGATTTACCTTCCTGAAGTAGTCTGCTTATATCTTTTGCATCTTACCTAATCAGCTTTTGAACTTTCCTGTTACAGTAGTAAAATCAAAAATAGGGCATAAAGGAGGTGATTAATTTTATTTCCTTTGCTCAAATTGCAATTGCTATAATTTTATTCCCTAATATGCCAGCTCTAGTGCCAATCCAAATGGAAAACCATGTTATGAAAAATGAAAAGACAAACAATTACAAGGCACAGATTTCTCCAAAACAAAGTTTAGTTCCCTTAGAACAAGATGACTCAACCTTCCCCTCTAGAAAGTTAGTGACTCTTTCACTGGGGAATAAGAAAAATCTCAGAATGTACTTTTATACCGCCTCCTGTAACGGAAGATTTTTCTTTCCTTATGCAACTTGTCCTGTTTGTCACTCACAACTTCACAACCTGTGATTAAACATGCAATCATTACCTATTTATTGACTCAGCTAGAAAGGAATCCATGGGCCTGCTACTTAAGTGACATTTACAGCTGTGCTGATGTCTTCGTTGCTCTGACTTCAAGTCCAAAATGCAACAGATGTTTACTAGGATTCCTCTTGTGATTTTTTATTATTATTATTATTATGCTATCATTTATGTTTATGAAGACATTGAATGAAATGACACTCTAAGTCTCAGCAGACTGAAAAGTTATCTGAAACGCTGTAAAACAGTTTTCATTCATTATAGAAACGAGCCCAGGCTGCGGTTACTCTCACTCTATTCCAAATCTTAAAAGACTCTTTTAGACTTTCAAGCATGTGTGATTTGTTTTTCTTTTATATGTTAAAAATGCATAAAATTCCATGCAAAATTGACACGTTAGTTCTTACAATTTTTGTTAGAGAAAACGTGGAAAATTTGTTCTCAGTTATTTGGCTAAGCTGAGTTCAGAGGGACTGTTGAAGGAAACTTTCAAATTAGCAGAACCCCATTAGTTACTTTGCTATCAGTTGCAGCTATAAAACAAGTGTTCAATTACTATCAGTCAGAATTAGTAGTTCAGCTGCTGACAGACAAGAAGTGGTAAGAGGAACTAATGATTTAATATTGTCGATGATTTTGGTTTTTATGGCAACAACAAACAATGTATTAAGAACATCCACAGGGGGCTCATGACTAACACAAAGTAATCAGCCCTGAACTTTCCCATACAAGGCTTACTAGTTAAAAATAAATATATGTGAGCTGAGCTGCTGTGGTCTGCACTGAAATGCTTAATCAAGTGGTCTGAAATAAAGTTCAAGCACATAAGAGAAGATGAAAAATTAGTCTGTATTAATCAATCACAAGATGACTAAATCTCCAGGAAATAAAATCATATGTCTAGGCAACTTTAGGATGTACCAGGAGAGACATTTTCAAGAGAATATATTAATGCTTTTGCACACAGCACTCGGACACCAGATCCAAAATGAAAAATGTTTACAGTTCTACTCCCCCATGTTTGAGGAAACTTAGGAGACTGGAACAAAATTATACAGTTTATCGAATCTAGCAAACAAAAATTAAAGAAGATATATCGTTGTTTTCTTGAAGCATAGCCAGAATAAGCACCAGAGAGGAATAAAGTGACATACAATATGAAAAATAAAGCATGAATTTAGACTGGAAGTTAAAAGTCCCTGACTCTCAAGGAAGTGAGTTTCTGAAACAACCAATGGGAACACCAGAATAAAAACATTGCAGTTGCCTGCACCTTAGTTTTATAGATTTGCTGAGCTTTTTAACTTTACATTTATGTAATATAAATAGAAAGCAAGGAAGAGGTTAAAGATGAAAATTCAAAGGAATGTGCCTCAAAATTTTTCTAAACAGGCATGCTTTATGTCTTAGGAATGGGGAGTAACATGGAACAGCTTTATGTAAATATGCAGAGTTAAACACTAAGCCAGTAGTTGTTCCTTTGCTGGAAACCTGAAAAATCACAAAATTAACATAACTATTACAAGTAGGCAAAGTTTATTAATCTACATTTATACATTACTTTTTTTCTCAAAGGCTTTTAAAGTCTCTTTGGATCTCACTAAACTAATAGCCTGTGTGACAACCTAACTATCCAAACTGAACTTCGCTCGTGTTTAGGAACGTTTCTGGTGAAGATACTGGTTTCTGCCCCTGCAAAGACAGCAACAACTCTGAATCCATGCAATATATAAACTTTAACGATCAGTTTATCTATTCTTTCTTTTTCTTTATTAGACTTGCTGTAAACCTGAAATCACCTTTTTTTTTTTTTTTGAGATTTAATATGCAGAAAAAATCACAATATTTAAGGTAAAGCTGTATCATTACTGTAGACCACAGTTGTATATTTTTCCACATTTGTTTCTGACTCATTCTGTATAAAATCTTATTTGCTTTTTTGTCAGCAGCTGAACATGAGCAGAGGTTTTCACTGACCAAGCAGTTAAAGCTTTGAATGAGACTGCACAGACTTGCACACCTTTGGTTTTCATTGCAATTTACTTTTTCCCTTTCCTTTTCAATCCTTGTTTGTAAACGGTACAAAATCAACTCCTGTTTGTCTTGGTATGCACAAAACCCACAAAAATGGAGAGGACTTCAGTATGGACCAAGCTTGACTATCTCTGTAAATTACTCAGTACAAAGTTTCTTAGTGTCATGCTTTTTAAAATGGCAGCCTACAGTTGCCTCGTAATGAAATATGATGTATGCTATTTATTGAGTTATCCGTGTGTTTACCCATGTTGAGGTGGTCCCTGGGAACACTGGTCAGATGCTAGCCAGTGTATGGAAGTAGAAAATGTGGACTCCAGCACCTCAGAAGATAAGGGGTAGGAAAAGAGAGGCTGCTGAAGAGTGAGATTGCTGGCAAACTGAAAGGAATCAATCAGCCAGTATCAGGACAGTGACTGTTGGCCCTACATATCAGTACCTAAATGAGCATGAGCTGATCCATGGCAGTGGATGTGAGGGGCGAAGCACTCCTGATCTAGACAGGGTAGCTGCAAAACCAAGGCCATAAACAAAGAAGGAAAGAAATGGATATCTCTCTGAGAGCCAGGCACTGAAAGAATAAGATATGGAGAAAATCTGGAGAGCTAAAATTTTATTAGTCATTGAGCAAGAAACTAAGGTACAGCCAGAAAAGAGATGACAAGAGAAATGGATAGGTGTAAAAGGAGGAAGGGTGATGAGACATATGGAAGTAAGAACAGGAATGGTGGAGAAGGGAAGATTTGGAAGTCAGAGACAGAGCACAAACAATGTGAGAAGTTAACAAAAGAAGGGTATGGCAAGGGATCTCAATTTCTCCTGCTGGGAGAATGCAGGGTGATTGAGAAAAAAAGCAAGACACCGTCTAGCTTAAATGACAGAAAGCATAGGGAGGAGGGACTGTTGAAATGGAGCAAATGGGATCAGTATGAGGAAGGAAGGCAGAGGAGGGCTGTAAAAGATTGTCCAAGTGTCAACTCTGGGAAGTGTCAGAAGAATATGAGCACACTATGAAAGTTTTAAAAGCTGTTCAGCACTGTGAAAGTGCTCCTGTGCAGACCTGCTAGGTAGCTGTTTTGTCAAGCATAATTTTCTTGTCCATGACTGAATCATATTTTTCCAAGTTGAAGAAAAAAGAACCTGGGATGTTTTCTTGAGGATCTAGCTGATGACAACATATTTACTGAACTTCTCACAAAAATCATCACATAAATATTTGACTCTGATTGTGATTTCAGCAAGTTTATTTCCAAGAGTTTGATTTATAGATAAAATTCCACGTACGGAGTCTCCAAGTAAAACAATAAAGACTGAGAACAAAGTTATTGGGTTTTGTTGTAACGCATTATTTTCAGCTACTCATTTTTATTTTTAGGATATAAGTCACAGAAACTAGCTGAAGCTGGAGAACAACTTTTCAGTTGTAATAATTTACATTTCAATATTAACACCCTCTGCCCCCCCGACAAATTTCTTGCTAACTTTTTCCACAGTTATATTTTTGGTGAATGAACTGTTGGCCATAAAGAGGCACACAAGGAAATGAACAGGTTCCACCTTCCATCATTTCAGAGCTGAGCCGCTGTCTGCTTGACAGCTGAGCTGAGAGTTTACTTGCCACTGAGCTTGAAAATAAGTTGAAAATCTATTAACTCTTTTGCTCTCTGCTTCTTTTGGATGAAAATCTCATTACCTTGAAGTAAGGTTGCTGAAACACTTTGAAATCATATGACTGCAATAAGTTTCCTTCTTACTTGAAATCAGTTTTAATTCTAGCAGTAGTTGAAAGGAATCTAATTTCAGGAGTGTGAACTGGTGCAGCTGAGATTATAAACTGGCACTGTACATATCCTCTTTAGTTCATGAAAGCCAGTAGAAGTTTTCTCTGGCTAAGGACATAGTACCCAACATTTAAGTGCCTCATCCTGGCCTTGCTCTTGTTTGTACATTTTGCACATTCTTCTGAGTTGCCATAAGGTATGTATGAGGACCCTATTCTTTCCTGAGGACTGAAAAAGCCTTTCAGACACTGTTAGCAGACTACACTTTTACCTACTTCTTCATGGCATCTAATTTTAATATCCCCAAAAATGATATAGCGACTTGTATGATGTAAAGGCTGATTAGCTGTAGGTATCTCAGCCCTGCCATAAAGGAAGCAGTCAGCTAATATGGGAGATGAGAAGTTTTTACTCTTTTGCTATATCCCGAAAGGAAAACAAGGTCTGGGGAGTGACGCTGGATGATACAATATTTGGGACATGAGCTCTGCACAATATAAATTAAATTTAGTAATGTACAAGCTTGGTAAAGGAATCCTTACTGTGTATATAAAATGTTTCCCTGATGAATAGTCAACAGCTCTGGTTTGTGTTTAAATTCCTCCCTCTACACTCATGCATCTAGGACACCAGATTGGAAAAGATTCGTTTCTGTCATGACCAGATTTACTGGAACAAACAAAAACACATTTACTGTGAAGAAACTCTTTCTCAAAGACGCACTGAAGTTGTGTCAGGTGGGGAAGACATTGTTGGTCTGTCGTAGCCTCCATAGAAGGGCTGGCTGAAAAGGTCAGGATACACTGAAGAAGCATGATGTTTTGTTTTCCCAGAACATACCCCCTGCTCATCATGATAAATTACACCAAGTCTGAGTATCAGATGTGTGCAAATGGTAACACTTTATCATTTAGGCCTAGGTCTTCACCCACAAACATCTGATACTTTTGGCCTGAAAATATCCATGAGTTATTCCTGCCTTGATGAGCCCTGAGGGCCACTGCTCTCTAACAGAGAAAGTAAGAACACAGCATAGCCTTGACTGTGGCCTAACGCAGTGCCCTGGCATGTCTTTCTCATTTTACTGACCTGTTTTTAAAAATGAGCAGCATGTCATCGGAAGAAACTGTTTTCAGCTTCTATTGCTGGGATGTGTCTCTCTTCTCCTCACTAACCAAACAAAGGGGGTGAACTTTTTAAGAAAGGAATCTAAATGTATCAATTAATTGATGAACATACTCACTTTGTTCCTTGCAAGTCAATAGACAACTTCTGATCATCGAATAAGTGCTGGAGTAGACGGGGGGTTTAAAAAGGAATCATTTTTGTGGGAAGCTGTAGTTGTGGTTGTGGCATAAAACAAATTCTTTGAATACATAGAAAACATTAATCATTGGCATCTAAAGAGGAAAAAAAATGTTAGTGATGTTTATTGAAGGCATCACTGAGTGTCATGGCTTATTATAAAACATGAAAGAAAACAAGCTTCAACAAACCACAGTAAAAGGGAGAGAATTTTTTTCTTACATTACAAACTTCTGGAAGAGCTCAGTTTCTGCTTTTTGGGAGTAAATATTTCCTATTACATGTTTAACCTTCCAGTAGGACAAAGGTGCTGCAAAAATAAGTTAAATAGCAGCACTAAAACAGTACATCAGTCTCTTACAAAACATAGGAGAAAAAAGGGAGGCAAATTTGGAGGCAGAAGACATGCCACCTCAACGTAAGGTGTGGTACAGTCACTAAGAATAGCAGATCTTTTTTGCTGTGCATACTTTCTCACAAAATAAAATAATAAAAAATAAGATAGACTAAACTAAAAGCACACAGCTTTTTTGGCTTTCCATAGAATGTAAAATCTGAGAAACATTGCTTCTAAGCTGAGGTGAACAAAGGAATATAGTAGGTATTTCAGTTCTTCAGTATGGAGAAAATACTAGTAATTAATGGTATCAGCAGCTGTTCCAGATTTACTCAGAAGAGCAAATCCAATTTTTAAAAAAATATGTATCTGTTTATTAGTCCTCAAAACCAGCATTTTAATACTCTTTATTTCAGTATCATAGTTATCCTCCATTGAGTAATAAAGTCACTGTATGTTATATAAATGTCATTTTAATATTGAAACCAGACAGATGTACGCAGAAGCTTTTATTAGGTGCTGTTTACCATACATTCATAGTGAGATCACCTGCATTTCCAAGAAATAAAGAACAAATATATGGAAAGTTTAACATAAAACATTTTTGGCTTCCCTTTATCCTTGTAATTCTGTTCATATTTTGTAGCTCTTGAGCAGGTAGGAAGAAAAAGCTTGACTAAACTTCAACTCTGGGCAAATATGAAAATTTCTAGAGTAAGACCTCATATAAGACCAGATGTTTTATAGCTTTTTAAAATCTTTTTGTAGTGTCACAACAAACTAACAGTTAAAAGCAATAGCCATTTCACAGATCAGTCTTCCAGACCTTTTTTTTATCTTTTACTACGTGAAGAGAATCAGCCAAATCTATAAAAGGCCTATAACAAAACACTATTCCATGCCACTGTCTAAGATCATCTGGATTTCTCAATTATTAGTGTATCCCAAACATTCCTAAACAATGAAAAATGTTAATGTCGTAGCCAAGGTCTGCATAGATTATTTTAATTCTGTCAGCTGGTATAAAAATAATCTATACTGTAGAATGGATAGCTATTTTTATGCATCTGAAGTATGCCTTGTTTTGTTGAAGTAGTCACAATTTATGCTTCGTTTGGTATACATGGAGGCTGATGTTATATAGTTTGATTCTGCTATTTTGCCTTTTACCAAGCAGTAGGAGCTTCTATATTTTTACTGTTGGCGTGAATACTGCTCCTGGAAACAGGCCAAGATTTTTTTTTACCTACACACTATATCATATCTCAGAGGCAATGTGACAGCCGTAACAATTTTTCAGTTGTTTTACTCCTCAGTAGTTTTGTAACACTTCAGTAATGTTCTTGTGTTCTCCTTTGACTACGGAAAAAATATTTTACTTTTTTACTTTAATATATGGCTTCAGTGCTCTCCACAGAACTGGTCAGACGTAGGAGTTATCTTTAGGCCTTTTCTAAAAGGATGCCTCGATGATGCTGACAAGAAGTACAAAAAGACCTCCTCTGAGTAGTACAATGTACTAGATGAATTCCCGAGATCCTTTTCAACCTACATAGTTCTGTGTTTCTGTGTGTGTCTTACAGGTACATGCATGTATGTATTTTACGTATGTGTTGTCCTGCCTTTATGAAACTCACACTCTGGAACTGCTTTCAAATCTAGAATGCTTTCCAGTTTTATTGTTCCTATTTGTTTTCTGTTTCAGTTATACTTAGAATATTAAACAATCCTAAAGCTGCACCCCTCAAGCTGCTGGACTCTGCTATTTTCTCTTTGATGTATTGCCAGTAAAACCAAGCCAGCATGTTGGGAGGGTGCAAGCTCGATGGACATGCAGCCAAAGGAGCCCAACAAAAGCTCTGGCCTCTTACGCAATCTTGTGCATAGTTAGCATATGGGTGGATGCAACAGCATTCTTGCTTTTCCTTTGGCCTGTTTATCAGTTTCCCTGTGTATAACACTCCTTACCAATATACAGAAACAATAACTGACCTACATCTATCAGTAACCAAGGGCATCTGATTGAGACAAAGAGTATGAGAAGACTTAAGTACATGCACATGTTTGTGCAGACACACACAAAAAGAAATAGACAGGTCTTTCTCTTTCCAAATTATATGGAGATGGTTACATTTGCAACAGCAAGCCATGATAAATATAAAGCCTTGTAATATGCTGTCACAGGAAAATGCTAAATGAAGAAGCAATTCTCATGCTTGTTTTACTTTATTAAATAGAAAAAAAAATGTCTGCTGATGTCTTTGCAATATTCTTTCAATATTTATTAAGATATAAACAAAATATGGCTTTGTCAAGGATAATTTTCTCATCCACGACAAATTCATATTTTTTTGGAGCAAATATTTCCTGCTCCATGTTTAACCTTCCAGTAGGATAACGGTACTGCAAAAGTAAGTTGGATAGGCAGCCCTATAACAGTATATCGTTCCCTGACAAAACACAGAAGAAAGAGAGGTAAAATTGGAGACAGAGGACATGTGTCCTCAACGTAAGGTGTGGTACTGTCACTAAGAATAGCAAATATTTTTTGCATAGTAATGACACAATTTATTGGTCAGTTATTTTGGTTTCCTGCAGAGTTAGCATGTTCCCATACAGTTCCTGCAAAATAAGATGTGATTTTTTTCTTTTCAAATAATTACCTTGTATTCTTTTTTCCTATTCTAAAAGTGAAGCCTATTAAAAGAAAATTCATGAAAAGCATTTATTCAGGATTTGTACTATTATTTGGTAAATATGATGACAGAGGCTGCATTCAACTTCAAAGACATATCAATCTTTTTAATAACATGCCAGCGGTAATCTTTGTGTGAGTTTTCAAACCAGAAAATGAAAAACATGTGAGACCATTGTGTGTTAACTCTTCACCATTCTATTAACAAATGATAAACTACATGAGTATCTACCAATGAAAAGATGGCAAAGATGATGTAACCTGGCTTCTATTCTCATAATTAAGTAAATAAAAATACCAGTTCCCTAATGTCTCTTTTTGGTCTGTCAGACTAAACAAAAGTTAACAATAAAGGAGCATTTTATTATTTCAGTGGTGCAGTTAGTGAAATTTCAATCATTCATGGCCTACTGTTCTACCGTCTCAGAGGGAATCCAGTGCAATCAGAAATTTTTGTTAAGAAATAATTCTGGTGAAGATGAGATGTAAAACACAAACTTATCAATTTCCTCAGACAACTGGCCATACAGAAATTGGAACTGTAAACTTCACAGTCAATACATAGATATGTATGTGTTTATGTATATTGTATTGTAACATGATGCTACTGAACAAATGTTTGTTTGTTTGTTTCATTTATATTTGGGCACATAAACACTCTTTGGCTAATCTGGCAAATATATGGCTTCCAGTCAAATTATGAGGAATTTGCAGTGTATCAGACCAGTTAAAATAAGGCTATTATTTAGGCGTCTGGATACATGTTAAAGTTTTAACCCTAGGTCAGATCTTGGGTCACAGTTTGTATAAGCAAAGAATGCTATATACTGCTTCTGTGGTAAAATAAAAGCCTCTAAAATGTTATCTACCTCCTTTCAGATATAGTCTACACACATAAATATGCATGCACCAAAAACTGTATGCATACGCTCACAAACATACATATATGTATAAATGTAGGAAATAAACTTATGTACAAGTGCATAGGCTTTCCATGAGAACAGCTGTACTGCCAGTTAGTCCCCTAGGTAACACTTTTTTTAGGATTTGAAGAAAACAGTTATTCCAGTTAAACCATTCAACTCAATCATAGCAAGTTTTACTACATCTGAACCTTTACTAGACAATTGTGGACTCTTTTTTTTTTGGGGGGGGGGGGGGGGGGGGGGAGAGTA
>NW_010270341.1:44108-45484 GCF_000690775.1 Eurypyga helias
AATAACAAGTGAGGAAACACCTAGATTTGACACCACCCTAGAAGTTGCAGGGTAAAGAAGCAAAATCATCATTGTCTGCAACAGGCAGTTTCAGTAGGTACCTATTTTGGGGAGTACAGCTGTGTTCTTCTATCCTATACACATACGCCAGCTTTTAAATGCATAATTAAAGATGATTTCATGCAGTGATAATGGTGGGGTATGCTGATTTTTTTTATGCTGAATCTTCTTTTTTCATGCCTGGGAGTCAACCCACCAAAAGAACAAAAGAACAAAAAACATGTAATGCCAATATAAGCTTCCCATCAAGGTAAGGAATGATACACAATGCCACATACTGAGATCAGAAAGGAGCACTGTATGTGTACCTCACTACTAACTCTGACTGTGGTCTTAATTAATAAAATCTCTCTGTGGATAATGCCAATCCAGGAAAGGACAGAAAAAGTGGTTTTGGCCAACAGTTTATCCAGTTCTCTCTGAGTCCTGGACTGTACATACATACTATGGTTTGCATCATTGCTGCTGCAAATGCTTAAACTTGCGAGGTGGCAAATCTTCAGAGAATTCTGGGGCTTGTTTAGATTTACACACATAATTAATACCATTGAAGTTAATAGGACTAGTGCCCTTTGCCTTTAGGCTGGAGTGTTCAGCATTTACAGTAACAAGCCCTGAGCAAGCCGGAGGAATGTGTTTCTGTAAGACACTGAAAATTTTTTTCGATTTCTTTGAGCACTTTCCTAATACAGCTGTTTATGGGCAGCCTCAAGGTTTTATATCTCATGGTGACTTAATCTATCCATTTTCTAATATAAATATTTCTTAAAACAACAACAACAACAAACAAAAACAAAAACATTTTTGTTTCATTTTTCACCATCAAATCATATTCACATTCTGAATGGCTCGTGATTTGGTCTCAGAAACAGACTTGTAATCCTTCCTCACTATTGACTGTCCAGCACCATGCAAGTACATGAATACCTCATTATCTTGACTGTTTTAACAGCAAGACAGTAAAAAAGTTGGTCTTTAAACTTACCACTTCTTATCATTCTGATCTGCAATTCTCCCAAGATGATTCTAAGAAGAAATAGTTCATTATTGGGACTACTGTTAGATTCAAATATATTAAAATTATTTCAGAACTACATATCGGCTACAATGGGGCTAAAAGACTTAATTTGTATGCAAGAAGCAAACAATAAAGATAGATATACAAAGCTCACCTCTTTTTAAAAGGATTTAATATCATTGAAAACAAATCATAGCTACCTGCATAACTAAGAAGCACATCTCTGTTTTGAAGAGATCTAAGTTTCTTTGTTAAAGAAACACATGCAACTGCTGCCGATCCCTTTAGCCAATAGCTT